>NW_010336323.1:86989-88504 GCF_000700745.2 Antrostomus carolinensis | reverse complement strand
GGAAAGATAAGTTTCAGTAACAACAACATTGACGTTGCATATATATCTTATAATTGCTGCTCTAAAGATGAAATCGATACCCCTGCTTTTAGAAATGTCGCAGCCATTGCGACATTTCTAAAAAATCCCACGTACGATTTGTATTCAAGATGAATGTTTCTGAGAATTGGAAAGTTACTGTTTGCATGAGTGATCTGCCTGATTTGCTACATATTCCTCATAAATCTGGGAAGAAAAAAAAGTTATGTTTAACTCCTCTTCTACAAAAACATGGGCATTAGATTAGTGAAAGAAGGCAAACATAACAGATGAAAGCTATTAGAGCTGGCTTCAGTTCTGCTGATTTCATTCGTTGAATATTTCCACTCTACTAGCTTGGAGAATCCATCTATTTCTGACCTTAACCTTTCCATGATATTTATTATATTTGGGTGGGGAAAAGGAGAATACATTAAAAAAAAAAAATATCAAGGGGAGAAACAAGACCTCTACATGCAAATTTTGTAAACAGTGAACTCGTTCTCATTTTAGATGACATATTCCAAATTGGTTAAGACAACAAAGCTTTAACGAGGTCAGTGTAAGCCTATGACAATCAGCTCTGAAATGACTTGGAATCAACCAGAATTTGTTGTTGCAATACCCACACTGTGACTGCAACCTGGTAAGGAAATTCCTTGAAGGTGGCTGATGTGAAAGAAATTAAAATTTGTGACTCTGAAGTGTGATGGATGAAACCAGTAGACAAGACATCCTCTAGAACTGAGCTGCTCAGCTCAGTTTCCTAAGAGAGGAATGGGCTTGTGGATGCAGAGTGAGGGTGGATTAAAGCAGCAGAATGGCTGAGACCTGGGGCAATACAGATATTCATCAAAGCTGCAGTCCTGGGACATCTATCACCCGAAACTCTGTACAGTCATTTAAAGTGTACATGTGAAACGGTACCAAGTTATGATGGTGAGTGTAAATGCCCACACAAGGTCAAGGCAATGGAAGTCTGTAGTGTAATTAGTTTTCAGGTGTATTTAAAGTTGGGTAGCTGTTCAATCTCCTCCTCTCTATAGAGAAGGCAGTGATGTGGTCTGTGAAGCAGGAGACTGGATGAAAAGAGGTGGCTTCTGATTATAGATGCATGGTCTGTAGAGGTAGTGCAGGAACAGGTTCAGATCTGCTGACCCAGCTGCATGAGGTGACCTCTTTTTGTCAAGCCCACACTGTCAGTTGTTCCATTCATATGTTTTTGTTGCTTGAAACCACCAATTTTAGCACTTGCATAAGTTCTGCTACTGCTATCAAAGACCTTGGGGCTTTTATTCCTATGTATAATATTGCTGGTAAACATCATCATGTCCTGCATTGTGCAAACACTACAGTGTGTTATGTTCCAGTATTTCAAAGGCAAAGTCAGAGTAAGTAGACAAAAGGGGTATGTTAAGTAACACTCTTAAGTGAAAGCTAGAGTTACAGTGAACAGGGGAATGACAACTGCTGGTCAGGAGGATGGAGAGGCAGAGA
>NW_010336323.1:77994-86958 GCF_000700745.2 Antrostomus carolinensis | reverse complement strand
ACATGGTCATTTTTTTTGCACTGAAGCCCTTTTGGTAGGTTTATGTTTCTCCATCTCCTGCTGTGACACAGTGCATTAGCCTGTGAAAAAGTAAGTGAAGCCACAGTTAGTTTCTGAAAACATCTGGTTCAGGTGTGACAGCTTTGATCTGCGTTGACACCAACTCTGGCTCAAGTGTGCAGTGATGGAGACTTTTAAAATGGATGACTTCAAAACACCTTTTACTCTCTTTCCTCTCCTTTGAGAACTGCTGGGGTTAATTTGGGAGGAGAGAGTGCATAACGTTGACACTAAAGGAGATCTGAGGTAGTCTGAACTTTATGCCAGGGAGATGGCACTGGTCTGGTCAGTGTTTAGATGATCACTTCTGAAGGGATATGTCTTCCCTGATAAGCAAAACCAATTATGTCTTAGGAAGTGAAGCCATTGAACAGAAGGAAGTTGTGGTATCTAGCTTCTCAAGTTGGGTACCTCAGTTAGCTCTTTAGTAATGGAAAGGCTGAATTCTGGTCAAGGAGATATGGACTGGCTCCTTTGTGACTAAAGCTGTATCATCTCATCTGGTTTGCAAAGGTCTCTTATTGCAGATGTCAGATGTGTAAGCCTGATCAGAGCCCCACTGGAGCAGTATCTCTCATGCTCTGGATGACGTTGAGACCTTCTCATTACACATAGGAACCTACCTCTGGTTGGGTGATGCCCCAGAGTCATTTGTCACTCGCATTTAAGAGTCTAGGAGAAAATTTTTGAATGGAACTGAAATGTCTGAGATGAAACAGCCAGGTTTCTGCAATTCCTTCATCTTTGGGGAAGGTAATAATGGAGAAGATGATTGAGAGGGCGTATGTCCTGCTCAGAGAAGACATAGAACTTATCAGACAGGACATGTTTGTGCTGCAAATGACAGATGTCAATCCAAGAATTAAATCAGAGGTGTTGGTGGTGGTTTGATACACTTTTTTCAATGTACTGAAAAGTCAGAGTAGACTGTTGTTGTCATTGGTGATGATGGGGAGATGTTGTCCATGTATCTGCAGCTCCTTGTGCTTCAGCCTGCTATTAAGCTCATTTAGCCAAAGTCATTTAAGGCCCTTGCTCTCTTTCTTTAACTGCATCTGCCGAATTAAATTCCATGCACTGACAGTGATGCTTTCAAAAGCTCCGAATCAATTCTTCAATCACTCCGCATTCTTTGCTGTGATTAAAAACATGTGTCCCCTAATTAAGCTAACGAGAAATTGTTAATTGGCACAAAGCCCCCCTCTGAGGATGCTTGTTAATGTCACCATCACTTTGACAGGAGAAGGAATACAAATGAAGGGCAGACGGTCTTAGGAGAATTCAGATTGGACTTGTGGGTGCAGGCTTTGTCTGCATGGCGTTACCTGTCAGTCTGAGGGCAGGAGGCAGTGGGACGGGGTGGGCAGAGGGCAGCAGGGGCCAAACAGAGGGATGCCGAGGTGGTGGTGGACTCTTCCAGTGCTTCCTTGTCAAAACATTGCATCTGATTTGAGTTGTAAAAGGGAGATGAAACAGTTAAAGATCAGGACCCCATTGTTCCAGCTTCACTTTTGATTTTAGGAGAAAAAAAAAAAGAGAAGGGTAGAGCCAATGCCTGCCAAGAGCAGCTTGTGTGCTGAGAAGCACCCACTTGGCTTTTCCGAAGGAAGAGGTTAAGTTTTATTTTATTATCGCTTGTGGTAGAGGCAGACTCAAAGACTTCTGTGGAGATCAAAACCCTGTCATGGTAACGGCTCTGCAAACACCTGGGGACTGGCATTCCCTCCAGGAAGAGCCTGCAGTCAGTGAGCTGGCTGAAGGTTCAGGTGATGCTTTTCATCGATGTTTTCCCTAGAAAAGAGTGAGCCTTGTCACCAGAGTCTGGAAACCCTGTACTAAATTAGATTTTTTTTTTTTTTTTTGACATAAATGAAGCTTTTGAACATGACAAGTTTGAAATACTCAACATCTCTCTGGCTAGGCTTTTCAGAGTCCTGTTAGAAATCCAGTTCTTGTGGATAACAGCAAACCTGCTGTGAGGATGCGTGTGGCTTGAGCAGAGCACAGAGAAGCAGGACTGCGAGGGGCTGTAGACACTCCAAACAGGTGAAAGAAAAAGTCAAGAAGAGCCACTGCATCCCTGTGTTGGGCAGCCCCACAGAGCCTGGCTCTGCTGCCTGCTTGGTCAGTAAATCGTGTTGGTTTTAGCGCAGGGTTTGTAGGAGTCAGCATCGAGGAGTGAGAGTTGACACCGTGTGCAGGGCAGCGATGAATCTGCTTGGGGAGGGCAGGGGGATGCTGGCTGTGTTGGTGATTTGCTTGGGGTTTGGGGTTTTTTTTTTTGAATATTTTCATTCTAGACTAAAGAGCAGCATGTGTGATATGGGAACAAGAAAGGGCGAGATGGGAGAGGCATCAGAACTACACTTGTTGTTGTTGGCTACAGGCTGTGCCAGCAGAAAAACCCATCTTTGGGGTCAGCTTGTTCCTTCCTCTCGGCTGGACTGTGCAGGATTAGTGCACAGCTGTCTGCATCTGGACAGGTACACGTGGGCTTCAACAGTGTGCTAACTCAGGCAAGGTCTGAAGTCCCATTTTCCTGATTCTCCTCAGATCCCAGAGGGACTTTCAAAGAGTTAATTGAGATGTTTGGATGCAGAACTCTGCTCATCTCGGTGGATGAAGGAATCCCAGTCCTGGCACAGCACTCACTGCCATATGCAGCCGCGCCAGTGATATTTTCCTTCATCATTTTTCTTCTCTGCGTGTTCATTTGAGGTATTCCTGTTCCAAGCTCATGTTCTGTCCAATACACTACCCAGGCTGCAGCAGCAGTAGTTGCCTCTGCTAAATGAATGTTTGCTAATAATGCCTTTCCGTCTGGATACTCATCATATCTGCTAAGCATATTTGTCATTTCTTCCATCCCATTTCCATTATAACATAAATAACAGACAGATTGGAACCCACACTGTCCTGCAAATTGGCAGTTGCTATTTTGACCACACTGCTTTTTATTGAGGGATAATAAAGTATGCTCTTTTAAGATCCTACCCTGCAATGGGTAAAGCCCAAATAACGTATCAAGTGTGTGTCAATGGCAGGGGAAATTTAAGCGCCTCACATCTTAGTCATGGGTCTGGTCTATCAAGCTGCAGTGAGGAGAGGAAGAGATGAAACAAAGTGAAAGCATGCTGCTTTTATCAATTGCTTGTATCCTGGTACTTCAGGTTGCAGTCTTCCTAAGAAAATCTATCACTTTCATGCCAGATGCAATCACCTATTTCTTTCCATGGCTGGATGCACAAACTTCAAAAGTCAAAACTTGCTGTGCTCTCAGATCTTTTGACAGATGCAAGGTACCATTTTGATTACTTCTGCACAGCTGAGCAGGGCACAAATCCTGAGGTACTGAAAGGAGAGTGGTTTGAATAAACATAGTGCTTGTGAGCTAATCCTATTTTTAGCATTTATACTCTTTCTCATTCTAAGTATATGGAATATTGCAAATATCCTGATATGGAAAATACTGTAATTCATGTGTTTGTCTCTACACCTGATTCCCAGGGTCTCATGAACGTGTCTGTACTTGGGAGACATACAGCTCTGGGGGAAAGGCATAGTTGGACTGATAAAGGTTGTTTGTTGGAGCTCCATTTCTCCAGTCCTGTGACCATTGTTTGCAGACCACTTGGTTTACAAACTCTCAGGGTCAGAACTGCAATCTTTCCTCCTGGGTTGTGTTGTTCATGTGGATGCTACAGGTCACTTCCAATGCAAGGGAACGTTGACAGAGGAGGCGGACAGGGTGTGAGGAACCGTGTTACACTTCATTGCAGCGAAGCAAGGAGGAGACTGGGCGATGAAACTGTCTCAGGTCTGAGAGCTCCACTGGATATTGATCTCTGCAGGGAATGGGAAATCATGTTTCAGGTGGTTTTAATATATTATCTGAACTACAGCTCTGAAAAGTACTGATCTGAGAGACCACATCCTTGTTACACTGCTGACTACACCCAGCTGGAAATGTATCTCAAACCCTACACAACTGACAGATTTGTCATAAAATCTAGTCTGTTCTGTCTGGTTTGATAAGGATGCCACTCTATGGATCATTCGAGGAGAGGTGTCTCAAAGAGACAGAGAAAAGCTCATATTTCTGTTCACTGAGGTGTTGCTGACACAATTTAGCATGCGGTATCCAGCTCATTTAGAATTCAGTGCTGACTTCATCCGCATCATAAAGTGAATCCTGTTTTACAATTCCCTTGAACATTCTCTAAATGATGGCATCTGAAAACAGGCAGCACAGTTTATATGCTGGAATTATGCTTCTGAAATTAATTCTTAACAGTGTAATCCAGGATATCAGTCAAACGTGTATGAATAGAGAGACTGCAGTGATTCTGGAAATGGATCTTTTTAGTGTGAGGTTGCTACTGGCTTGAGGCAAGACCCGGGTGTCTGTGCAGCTCATCCCTGACCTGCCTCATCTCTGAACTCCCGAGACTGTAGGATACAGGATGGATATAAACACATGCAAATGTTATAAATAAAATGGAAGGGAAGTTTGACCCTGGAAAAAAATCACGTGAATTGAGTCAGGGTTTGGGGGCGTGGGCATGTTTTCCCAGGGAATAGCTACTTGTAAAAAATAAAAGATTTTCTTAGGGACAAATTGTTTATAACGAAACCCAAGTCTGTACTAGAATTCCTAGTCTAAAAAAAATAAACCAAACATAAATAATTACGTATTGAGGGGAACAGGAATACAAAGTAGGTTCTTCCATAGCTCAGAGAACCTCTTTGTTGGGTGACAGAAACATTATCTGTGTTCTTATTTATTATTTTTCCCTCCATGGTGGATTTTGTAACATTTCAGACCACTCTGAGGCAGAATGGGGAAACTGGTGTGTTATTTCCAAAATGTACATAGCGCAGGAAAACATATTCTGCCCAGTTCTTCTCAGGAGAGTTGTATAATGGATCACCTTGTGGGCACATGCTTAATCTTACTGTTTCTTTGGGTTTTTTCTTATCAATTTTTTAATTCTCTTGTTGGGAATTTAAATTGGCCTGTCTGTGTGGAAGTGTGATTGCAACTTGGGTGTCTGACTTGCTCTTGTAGTACTAATCTGTGCCTAATTATCTTATATCTAATGCTGCCATGTCCTTGGCATGTGATCTTGGCCTCAAAAGCGGATGCAGACGTGCACGTGGAGATTTATGGCACGTCCCATTTGGAAGTCAGTTTAGAACTTTCCATATTTAAATAATTCGGAGACAAAGCGGATTTCAGTGTGACACAGCCTCAGTCACAGGAACACCAGCAGTTGGCCAATGATTGCTCATCTGTGATTCAATAAATGATAGATAACTGCGAGTTAAGCCTCTGAAAGAGGTGTTTATGAGCATTAGAAGTACATATCTCCTCTAATGCATTCTTTATAAATTATTTGCTGGGACTTCCAGCTCTGCTATGCAGCAGCTGAGGAGGGATGTGAAAAGCAGCCTTTGTACAGAGATAAAGTGAAACACTTTCATGGTAATAGTTTGTTTTAAAATTAGTTTTACATCTCATCTATTATGAAACGTGGAGGTACACTTCTAGCTACCTATGAGATCCAGGCAGGCAGGTGGGAACAACAACAAAGACCTGGTTTCTGTAATTTTCCATCAGAGTATGTGAGTTTCTTATTTTCTGCTTTCAAGACTGCCAGGACGCTGGGTCCCTGACAGAGCAGCCGTGGCTGCACAGCATGTTGCCGCAGCACTTCACAAAGGTAGACTGGCAATGTTTGGGGAGACTTTTCCTTCTGATTACTGTTAAAACTGCTTCAAATATTTACAGGTGCTCTACTGGTAGGAATCCCAGTAACATGGGGAAAATGCAGAATAACTGGGTCTTTGTAGCAAGAGTCCTTCTCCTATGAACAGCACCTGATGATGATGTTTGAATGAAGGTGGAGATGCAATTGAAGAGGTAGGAGTGAAGTGAAATTGGAGTGCAGTAAGAGCATGAATTTATTTGTGGCTGATGTATTATATTGATTAATTTGCTCATTTATTTGTTCACGGAATGGACAACTCAAAGGTAGCTTGTCCTTTCTTGGGCAGTGTAATAGATGGTGTGTCCTCTTGAGGTTTTTACATCCTTTCTTTCTAAGATGCCTGGTGTCACAGTAGCACCTCAAGCAGCAAACAGCAGATAGCTTTGGAAGCTCTTCCCATGCCATTGTTGGTGAGGTTCTCACCACAATTTGTGCTAGAGCACACTACAAATACCTGTCTCTTCACGACAGTGACTAGTGGTGTAAAAAGGTCTAATGTCTGACCAGCAACGCTGTACAGAAAGTCCTCAGTGCAGATATATTGACAAGCTGTTTTCCAGCAGGTCTTTTTCAACTTGTTATGAAAGTTATTCATAAGCAGTTATGAAGTTTCAAAGAGAAAATGGTGTGATTTAGTCTTCTGTGACCAATGGATTACATGTAATTATTCCAAAATTGTGTCTACGCTTTTCATCTACTTTGAAAACAAAAAGATCTAAAAAAAAAAAAAAGAAGAAAAAAAAAAAGGCAGCCTGTTGAATGTTCTAAAGCAAGAAAAGTGTCTCTCATTAGTGCAACTTACTCCTGATTGCACACTTGTTCTGTTCTGAGGAACTCAGGAAGATTGTGGTAAAAAGTCAGAAAACTTTGAGTCAAGTATTTTAAAAATCTTAGCATTTAAGTATACCTTGATAAATAATAAATAATTTAATTAGTGATTAGTTTTTGTATCACAAAGTAATTTTGAGAGAAGCATGAAAATACTCTTTAAGAGCTGAAAAATCTGGGGGAAAAAAACTCATTACTCTTTGTATCTGGTGCTGGCAATAAATGGTGCCATGATGGGCAACTTGGACTGCTAGGCTTTCTCTATTATATCACTGCACTACACCAACACAATTACTTCAGTGACTAATTGGAGTATTACTGAGATAAATATTTAGTGCTGGTAATAAAAGTAATTTAAAAAAAAAAAAAACAAACAACAAAAAACCCCCCAAAACCAAACACAATAAACTAAAACACCAAGAGAACTCAGTAGTTATATTTCACTTTCTTGGGTCATTCAAAGGAATACGAAGTGTACAGTCCACGGATATAAAATACACATTGAAGGTCTTAACTTTGGGCTCCCTAATCTCTTCTGTTCCTTTGGGCAAGACAGCTTTCTCTCCAAGGCCATTCAGAAAAGAAACCCAACCTTGTATTTACAGGAGCACATAAGGGACCATCCGGAGACTGTTTTGCCAAACACTGGAAAAAAAATGCTGTCACTGACCCCAAATAATTCAGAAATGGAAAAGCTGGATGAAGCTTGGGAAGGATCCAGAGGCCAGGGACTTGCCTGATGTCTCAGGTCTTCAGCAGCAGAGCTGGGAAGGGGTGTCACATCTGCTTTCTCACAGCTGGGGACCCTTCCTGAGGGACATGGGACATGCTGCTCCCAAATGTGAACAGAGCTGTTTAGCCTAAGAATTCCCAGCAATGTTGCTGCTGATTATTATTATTATTGTGGGGTTTTGTTTGTTTGTTGGGTTTTTTTTCCCCAAGAGGCTGCAGATCCCAGTCCTTGTGCACTGCCATTTTCCATCCCTTTGCTATGAACTCCGAGTTCTTCATTTGATCTTCCCATTTCCCTCTTTGTTGTTTGCTGCTGTGGTGCATTATCAGCAAAACCAGCTTATTTTTTTCATGAAAACTCAATACTTTTGTGTGATTTGTTTGCAATCCACCCAAACCTTTCTGTTTGCCAAATACCCTCTACTCTTAATCCAAGCATGAGCTGAGCATCTAAACATGTATTTTATGCAAAGACTCTGTAATGCCAGCCAGCAGGTCTGTCCTGGAGGGATGAGCCAGTTTAGTGATCAGCATGCAGCATTGATTCTTGTTTCTGCGCAGGGATTGCAAATGAGGAGAGTGTGGTTGATTTCATGCAAACTATGAATCTTAGGTGATTAAGGACCAAAAAAAAAAAAAACCAACAAAGACATCACTCTACTCTTAATCCTCCATCATCTGTACAGACAAACTTCAAGCAGCATTTTCTTCACAGTTTTGAGATACTTGAATACTTTGTCTTGATCCTGAGCACTGGAACACCAAAATCCCCTGACAGAAGCAGCCCAATTCTGTTCCACTTCTACCCCAATTTTAGAAAAAATAAATGCTTTGGCTACCTTTTGAAAAAACCTCCAGATTTCTAGAAATAGAAAGCAAGGGGGTATCCTCTGGTTTCAGGCTAGGAGAGAGTTCCTGAAGTTACTTCTGATTATTGCTGACTGTTAGGAGTGCCATTGTCAGCACTGAACATTAAAGCTTTTTAATCTAATGCAAGTTTTGGGTTTTTTTTCTGAAATGTTCTCTTGTCTCCATGTGAACCCTTCCTGAGAACTTAAGATTTTTCTTCAGCTTACAGCTTTTTTCACTGCTATACTTTTTTTTCCTGCAAGTTCTGTGACACCTTCTTTCCAGGCTCTTGACATCTCTGTAGGTAGCTGGAGTGTGAGGGGCCACACGTTTGTTGAAACAAATCCTGCTTCTCTGAACATCACTTCCCATCTGGAGTGTCTGACTAGTCACTTAAAAAAAATTGGATTTATCTTATTTATTTATTTATTTATTTATTTTCCTATTGCTTAGCACTACAGTAGCTGTTGCAGCTGATTAATGAAATAGCTGGTGGTCCTGATGATATAAATTAAGATGATGAGCATATAGCAGCAGTGCAATGAACATCACAGGCCATTCTTAATTCTTAAGCTGCCCTTGTTTGTTCCTGTTGGGGATGTAGTTTGACTTCTAAGAGCGTTACATGTAGAAGAAATGAAAGAAGAATTAATCCCTGTAGCATGAAAAACCATAACTCGGTTCATTTTGGAAAAACCTCATGTCTCATTTCTTAAACTCTGAT
>NW_010336323.1:59422-77966 GCF_000700745.2 Antrostomus carolinensis | reverse complement strand
GGTAAACAACCAGTATCTAATATAATGATCAAAGTGCTTTAGTTAATTTGTTTTTCATATTAAATTTCCTGGTAGATACACACTAGAAAATGTGTGTGAACACACGAGTGTCCCACCCAGCACGATTCAGGAAGAAATGTCATTAGGAGGAATTTCTAAGCACAAACAGTAGATCCTGTAACTTTTACCAAGGTAAGTGAACAAATCTTGCCAAAACATTCACATGTCACATTCTGTCATTCTCTAATGTCTTCAAGTCTTTTGTGAACAGTAAATACATCTTCCTTTATATATTCACATAGATATATACACCCATTCTTGAAAATAAAATCCAATTTCTTGAATACTGGAACTATCTCTAAAGGTAGCTGCACGTGCTGGTTTTTCTGTCATTCCCCTTCAATAGTCATAATGCATTTCATGATTTCTTTGCTTTACAGCATCCTTTATAATGACACATTTTATCAATTCTCTGGGTAGTATTGATGTTTTGCCCTTTTAAACATGTCATTTGATTTTCTGATGTTCCTCTCTTATTCTCCATCTGTTTTCTTGTAATACTTTCATTTTGTGGCAATTTCTCACCGAGTCCCCAAAGGTTTCTTCCAGGAGTTGCCTTGAGCTTTTTTTTTTTTCTCATATTTTGAAATGTTTGACATGTGACCGAATTCTTCCAGTGTGTGAGTGGTGCAGGCGCTGGTCCTGTTCTCCCTGCAATCTTATTTAAGCATTTCATCATGCCGAGCACATTTTCTTGCCTTCAAGATCCCTGTGGATTCAATCAGAGAACAATTTTTAAAAGCAAATGAAGAGGAATACCCATGGTGATATTTTAGATTGTGGACATGGTTTGTGTGATTTTGGAGATGTTTCCCCCCAAAAAAAAGGGGAATTCTAGGATATCAGAACACAGTTAGGAAGCCTGTGCGTTCCCATTCCTCCCCTGTTGTCCTGTTGTGGTGGCTGTGTTCATGTTGCACTGATGCTGGGCTGGGATCCGTGTCTCAGGTGGGAACATTTGGGAAGTGTAAGTGCCGACCAGCTTTGGTCAGAAAATGAGTGTGGTTCCTGTGTGAGGACCGTGTTGTACAGTCAGGTATAAACACAGACCTGTGCCCAACACAGACCTGTGCCCATCACATTAAGAGCTTGGGTGAGGGTGCGCTTCGTGTACAACTTGACCAAGCATTTCTATAAATAGATAAAGTTTACAAAAGCCCAAAAGCACCTCTCTGGCCCCAAAAGCCATCCGGGTGTAGAGGTTACTCGTCATTGCTGGGTACACTTTCCTTAATTACTCTGCATTAACTCCGGGACGTGTAAAGGTGTTTCACAGATGGACAATACACAGTGTCTTTGTGCTGCTCAGGATATCGCTTTCCAAAAAACATTCTTCATGGTCAGATTTCAAGTGATCTGACATGGATTTTTTTAAATTTAAATTTCCAAGCAGATTTTTGAAAATATTTTTTAAAAAAAATGTTGTAAGTGTTTTCATTGGGGAAACACTGATAGGAAGCAAAGGTTTGAAGGAGGATCAGGTGGAGGAAGCTTGTTCTGCAGGGACACGCCAGTGTTTGGAGGGTTCTGGACTGATTCTGAATTGGAGAGGTGCCTGACCTTGGAGATGAGCTGTCTTATGTCTGAAAGGCCCTATTCAGGGCCTATCTCAAACACTAAAAACTTAACACCTTTAGTTCTTCTCTTTTAAATGTGTATAGCCTCGTGCTTGGTGAATTTAGGCAAAACTGATTGCTTATTTATTTATTTATAATTTCCCTGTCTTTGTGGCTGGCACAAGACCACAAACTTACTCTGCTGGAAAGTAATTATTTTTTTCTGAAATTAGTGGAAAATGCCTCCATGGGTGAAAAATCAGCATTTGGATTTGTCATGCCCATTATATACCTGTGAGTATAATAGGTTTGAGCAGAGTTTTGTTTTTGGACTTGTGAATAGTAGCTTCCAACTGTTTGCTGCTAAATAGCTCCTTTGGAAATAAATTCAAAATTATGCTCAGAGTGTCTGAATATGAAAGCTGTGTGTGGATGAGATATTTGCCAGTATGGCTTAAACAGCCTAAGCTGATATTTTTTCAGTAGTTTTTCTTGCAATATAAGAAGATATTTAGATAAGTCCAATATATAACCTTCATATCATCTCAAATAGTCTTTCCAGGTCTATACCTATCAAGGATGACTTAAGGGATAAATGATGTTCAGCTGCATTAACATAGCAGATGGGGTATTATTCCAGCCTGGATGGCAGGAGAACAGAGAGTTTACCTCCAGACTCAGCAGATGTCAATTTATATTAACGAGCAACAGCAACACACAATATATTTTATTTTCCTTGTAACCTGTCTTCATTACAAAACATCTGCATGCATTATATCCCATTCCAGATGTTTAAAATTAATGCTGTAGCAAACAGCTCACATTTTGTCTTTCACTGATAATTTTTTTTTTGTCAGCATGAAAATTAGGTCTGATAAAAATGAAAAACCCCGGGATGCTTTTCACTGTATTTGGGAGGAAGTCTATTAGGCTATCAGTGTCAATACCACAGCACACTAAAAAGAGCGGTGAGACAAGATGGCTTGTCACATATTTATGAGCTTATGAACCTTTTGCTGTCCCTTTTGTTATCCCTTCCCTTGGCAGTGCAGTGAGACTCTGAACCTTGAATTAATGCAAAAAGGATGAGGAGCTACTTTCTAGTCCGTCCATCCTGGGTATTTGGCAGTTTGTAAATGTCACTATTGGAAATGGGGAAAAGAAGTTGTGTAGTTGTAAGCCATCGAGCTTGTCATTGTCACAGGCTTCCTAGAAAATGTATTGAACAGTCATGAGTAGCAGATAAAGGACATTAAGATTAAAGGAACTTATATTTTTCTTAATCTTCATAACAATCTAGAGATTAATTTCCGAAGGGTGCAGTGCTAAATCTTTTGTACACAATAAGCTGTAAATCCTAAAGTTGGAGAGCTTCTAGTTAGCCTGAAAATAGCCTTTCATGTAAATATGCAGGGCCTGAATAATGGCTGAAAAATTATTCCAAGAATAATTACAGCAATTGATCTTGAGATGTTTTGTGGCGTCTTTCATTTTTCATTCTTCAAAGCCCTTTCTGTGGCATAGTGTCTTATTGAACCTGCTGAAAGCAAAGCAGCTCACTGGTCATTATTAAAGATGAATAGTTCCCGTAATTATGAAGGGCATCTATGGAAGTGGGTGGAACCAGCTTGTATATTCACATGTATGTGTTTCTACACACCCGTGCATGTGTATTTATGTGTATGTATGTTCCTGTGTGTATATGGATATATAAGGTCCTACCTCAAATACCCTGAAACAGCACAAAACTGCCATTGGTAAACGGTGTCCAGCTGCTCAGGTGATCTTTGTGTATGAATTTAGTTCTGCTCCACGTTAATTTGGCTTTTCTTGACCTAAGGGAGGGGATACATGCCTTCCCCCCAGAGGCAGACTGGCAGGGCATTCTTGTGTAGGCCAGGAAAAGAAATAGATCTTCGTTTAATTTAGTGTGACTTGATTGTTGACTCAATTGCAGGTCAGCAGCATACCCAGAAAAGTCATATAAATCTTTTTCTCTGCCATGTGGGAGAGAAAACAGATGGACACTAGAGTATATTAATGTTCATTCTCCTTGGGAATCAATAGGAATCTATATTTTATAAATGGGTCTACTAAACACAAGAGAAAATTCATGAAGCAGAGATAGAGAGAATGAAAAGCCAGCTAATTCCTTTCAAACAACTGATTATTATCAGCATCCTTGAACCACATGTCCATGGAAGGCCCCACACAGCAGAAGGCAATGCTCCTGCCTTTATTTGCACCAGGACTGATTGCATTAGCTATGCAGAGACATCAGGCCTGATCCTGTTATTTCTGGAGTACCCTCAGCTCTAAATGACATTTATCACCTCTAGGTACGAAGCTTTTGCTTCTTCTCCAGCACCTATTAATAGCAGTGGGAGACTTCAGGAAGAACTGGATCAGGTCTGTGATGTTAATAAGCAATTAAAGGTAGTGCAAATAGATACACAGAAAAAGGAGCGTGGGATAAAAGAAAACATTTCAGAGAAGAGGATGAGGGGATGGTTTAAAGGGAACTTTGGGAATCAGGCTTAGTGGGAATGGGATTTCTAAGGAACAGGTGAATTTTAGGGCTGAAGTGATGTTCAGAGAGAAGAGAGGAAAAAGCACAGATTTATGGCAGAAAGATGGGAGATGAAAAAGAAGCAGAACAAAAAAGTGCAGGGGATGGAAACGATAAGTTGAAACAGAAAATAAAATCAGGCAACAAATCAAGCTCAGAAGTGGAAACGCCTCAGAAATAATGTTTACAAGTGCAGGTGTTGTGCTGTCTAGAGTCAGGGATCTGTTTTACTTATTAAGACTCAAACCCCACTTCTCTAGCTTCTTGAAAGGGTTTTCCTCTTCTCCACTCTCGCAGCCTTTCCACTGCCACGCTCTGAGGGTGCTGCTGGAAGACTCTCTCCTTTACGTAGAGGTCCCTCCAGAAAGCAGTCGTGTGGATCTTCTTTTTCCTCCTCCCTTCCCCAAGATGCACACTCAGCCAAATCTCTCCCTCCATCACTCATGCCCCTCCTATTTCTTGAGGGGGATTAAAAAAAAAAAGAAAGAATCATTGTGCATAAAACTGTATCTCAGTTTCCATAAAAAATAGAATTAGGGAATGTTAGAAATGAGAAATATTAGCCTATAACACCACATGCTTCATCAAAAACCCAGCCTTGCAAAATGACAGCAGACATCAGTAATTGCAAAAACACCAGCTTTATTTATAGATGTGGGAGAGAGAAAGGCACGACTACAAATTCCAATTATGGATAAACTATCCAGCTTACAGAGAGCTACTGTCTTTCATTTTTCAGTGGCAGAAACTCCATAATGTTCATAGTCTTGGTGAGGCGCCTGAGATTATTAGAAAATAGTGCACTAATATTGTATGCAGATCCCATCTTCATGGTGCACTTGTCTACTGTTAGAGGGAAACAAAGTCCTTGGATATCTGCTGGTAGAGGCAATAGGAACAAAATCCAGCCCCCTCCTGCCTTTTCTTTTGGGTATTTTTGGTATTTCATGTTTCAGAAGATCATTATGTTCTCTGCTGTTGATTCTTATACAAAACCAGTCAAGAAATCTTCAATGTGCCATGGAAAAGGTGGTTCTGAACCAGGTGGATGGATGCCTTCTTGTTTCCTGGTGCAGACCTGTCTCCTGGGACCCTGGGTGTTAGGAAGACTCTAATTAAATCACTTAATTTCAATGAGGCAAGATCTGCCCGAGGCCTGAGCTGGCTTGGATTAAGATTTTAAGGGCTGAAAGAAACTCACTAGGAACAGCCCATGCTGCTTCTGCTCTGCAGTCTTGGATAGACAGGATCTTTTTCACCAGCTTTCTCCACTTAATGGTTTTCACAATTCAGCTCCATGAAATGAGACTCTGATAAAAATCCACTCAGTAAAACAATAACTTTAAAAAAAGCTGAAGTGTGAGCATCAAGGTCTTTCTCCAAGCTTGTTAAGACTCTGTCAAGTTGCAGACCAAGAACCTGGGATTCTGATTTCTAAATTGGTCGTGCCTGTGTAAGGACTTCGATAGTTCAGTCCTGCCCAGGCAAAGGCAAACAGGGATGAGTGTGAATGTGCTGCTGGGACATACAAATGGGAATGACTCTGCTGCATTGGGAGTGAGCTGCTGCTTTCTGCACGTGAAGAGTGATGCTATGGGCAACGTGGTGGGGCTGTAGTGAGGGTGGCCAGAAGGGTGCAAAGGAAGTGACCAGTCTGCTGTGTGCAATGTGGAGATTGGAGATGTGAAACTGGAGCTGGCTGATTTTTGTCAGCTTGTTTTAAAGGCAGGACAGGCAAGAGGAGCAGCTCCTCGAACCTTCCAGCTGGTTTTGTGTGTCTGGCAAGAGCCGATGTCTCTAAGAAATACTGTAAATCCACAACTGACGCAGCGATGGAAAGCTCAGTTTGACCTTTTGAGCAGTTATTTGGCTATGGATGTGTTTTACCACCACAATACAAATGATATTGTTTACAGCATGATAGGAACATTTGTTAGGCGAAATTCTGCAGCGCATTTGCAATACTTCTGCTGGGGATCGCTGAGACAATCCATTACCACATATATGATAATGGATGGGTTTAATCAGGGAGTGAAAGCATTTATTTTACATTTTCTCCTAGTGTAGCCTATTAGTAATCTTGTTTAATTACAAAGGCCAGAGTGGTCACAGCTATGTGAAAAAGCCAAGGTACTCTCCTGCCTCTGCCATAAAGTTAGAAAGTTTGCTAAGACAAATGATCCCATTCTCTCCATGAATCAGTTTATTCATCTGTATAATGGCAATATTAAATCCACTATAGAGGATGATGACAAAGATTAATGGGGCAGAATTCCTGCACCGCAAAGGTGATGGAAGAAAGAAGTTGCTAATCCTTTGTGGAAATACTGGGCAGCAATGCAGAGTGTGCATTCCTCGTGCTAGAAGAGAAATACAGTGCACTGTAGGTGTGCACTATAGGTGTGCACCCAGCTTGTCAAAGAAGCAGACAGACAAGGAAGAGCCCCAGAGCTGAGGAGCTTCTGCTTCAGGAGCACAGCAAAGTTTGGAAACCTGGATCTTTGTTAGAGGGTCTCGTTGATGGAAACCGATTATCTCCGAGATACCATTTACATCTTCTCTTAAAGTGATTCAAGTCTCTAATCATTATCCGGAAACCACAAAGCAGCTCCAGACACACACCAGCCTCGTTGAAAGACTTGTCAAGACTGAAACAGTAATTCACAAATTCACTAAAATTCCCTGCTCCACTGAGCAATGTGACAGCTCTGCCGACCGCAGTAACATTTCTATTCAAACTGGCTTTGGTGCTGCTGCTATAAATATCTCTGCAATATTTCCTGCTTCAGAACATAAAGACAGCTTTACAGTGCTGATAAAATAGAAATTACTTTCTCTCTGAGGTCTAGCTGGAATTTTAATGTCTGTTTTGCAATAAAGCAGCTCCTACACAATTCGATTTGAGGGAAAGAAAACAAACGGTCTAATTTAGTTACAGTAATGACTCCTCTTGTGGTGTTGGCTACAGCCAAATCTGTGGTTGCAGAGCTGTTAGTTTGTAGTGGTGGGCATAGTGATGATTTTTATAGTAATACCAAGTTTTTGTTCATCCTTTTAAAATATATATACATAGCACTGCTTAATTACAGGTATGGAAAAACAAGGACCCAGAAAGAATAAGGTCATTAAAGTTTACAACCTCTAATAGTGTTTCTGTAAAAATTACTTGTCACAGCTGTAAAGCTGGTGACCAAAGATGACACACATTAAAAAGGGTTCTTCAATTGAAAAGAAAAATTGCAACTACTGGGCTCATCAATGTTGCCTTTAATTATTCCATAAATGTCACCCTCGCTCTTGTTAGTTCCTTCAAAGGAAAGGAGGAAAAAAAAAAAGCTCATTTTCTCCAGAGTTCCCCTTTGCGTTTGTAGGTTGCAGCCACAGGGTGGGGAAGGACAATTAAATGAGGAGAGGAGTGAAAAATAATGATTCTTCATTTGCATTATGGCACAGGTGGATTTTCTTGACCACAGGTGCTAGTAAATACTCATGGGCACTAAAGTGAGTTGGCTCTGGTGATCTGGCACATTGCAGGGTGAGCCACAAAGACCCCTGAGCTCCAGGACTCAGCAGCAGGATGGGGGTCTCTGGTTCCCAGGGCTGCTCTGCTACCTGTGTAGGTGCAGAATGACTTGGTCCTTCTGGAAAAATCTCTGTGCAGCATTGACAAAAACTCATTATCAGCCCCCACTAATATGGCAAAGAGTAAT
This sequence comes from Antrostomus carolinensis, assembly GCF_000700745.2. Taxonomy (NCBI): domain Eukaryota; kingdom Metazoa; phylum Chordata; class Aves; order Caprimulgiformes; family Caprimulgidae; genus Antrostomus; species Antrostomus carolinensis. The sequence continues at coordinate 70,071 of NW_010336323.1, read as the reverse complement.
GCCCTTCACTGTGGGCATCACTGGGTGGACAGGGTGGTTCCAGTGAAGCTTGGTTGCAAAGTCCTGGGGGGGGTTAGGGAAAGCCCTGTCCCCTGTCAGGAGATCCTCAGTGTAGTTGTTGCCATTTCAGCTAACTGGCATGCAGATGATTTTTGCACTCCTATAATTTATCTGCGGAATCTGTCGTGCTCGTAGCGAAGCAGCTGATACAGCAAATACTTTGAGCTGTGGGGTGTGAAGACTTATTTCAGGTTGTTCTGTGTAAGCTGTCTGTGTAAAGCAATATATTTGTGTGAGAAACAAGTATGGGTACACTGGCCCAAATAAACATTCAGAAGCTTCTGAATTTTCTGAACTAAAAGAGATGGAAAGTTCTTCCCCCTCTCCCTGATTCTGTTACTCATTTCTGCCTGTAAATTCAAACTCTAAGTAAATAAAAGTAGGTAAAGAGCTCACTACTTCTTATTTATCTGGTATATGAGGAGTCAGTTCAGTTGGTCTTTAATTATTCAAAGAAAAGATGGTGCGAGGGGGCTTGTGGGAAAGAAGTTTCTGGGGAAACCAGCCAGCATTAGGTCTGTTGTGAAGATGGTGTTAGCACAAAGGAAAACGATTCTGAACCCTGTCGGTGCAGTTAGGAACCTGTGTGTACAAAGCCAGTCATCCCTGCCTGGGCAGCTAATTAAGTGAAAGCTCATTCTGAAGGCTAATGACAAAAACACTGCGTATCTAGAAAGTCTTGCAGGCTGAAAGTCAGGCTTTGCTACCTGCACTGACAAAGATCACGTTTGGGGGAAGGAAGCCCCTGCTTCCCCACACAACAGTCAGTGCTTCAGAAGCAAATGCACAAAACATTCATATTATTTTTATATATCTATATTTAGAAAGCTCTGTGTATTATTCACCTACACTGAACATAACCGGATGGTTTTACTTCAGGAGCCATCCTGCAAAAGTTCTTTGCCACTTGCTGTGCTGGGGTGGCAAAGGCATTTATACCCTGCTTTGGTATAAATGCTACTGGAAAAGATTCTAATTCTTTAAAAGAAATTGTGTATTGCAAGTAAGATTAAATATTTGGGTGAAGTGGAAGAGGCAGGGCGGTGTGGTGAGGGAGCAAACAGCACTGAGGAGAGAAAGTTTGTTTTTCTTTCTCTGCTGGGTTTATTTGTTCACTGTTCAGACTGCAAGCTCTCTTGCTGTCTGTGAAATGCCCAGCACACTACCAGGGTTGTATAAATAAATAATAACTATTTAGAATCTTTTAAAAGATACATAAGTGTATTTCTTTTCATAAATGTAAGTTAAAGGTAATGGAAGAGTCAATGTTTTTATTTCAATGACAAAACAGCAGTAGAACAGCTGTGTGGGACTCCAGTGAAGTAAATTGCAAGTGTTATACACAATTTCTTTTAAAGAATTAGAATCTATAGTGCTGCAATGAACACTGATTTATAGATATTAAAAAAAAAAAAATCCCTGTATATGTTTCTTATTTCAAAAGGGAATGGGTAATGATGGTTTCCACTGCTTTAGAATAATATTGCATCAGGCAATCTCTATAGAATTGTATTTCTCGTGCTAAAAGTTGTAGTATCATGTAGCAGGGAAAATTAATAAGATTTTACAAAACCATGTTGAACAGACTTCTGTTACCAGAGTCTTTAATGAAAGCCAACTCGTAATTGTTTGGGGAAAGAACAGTATAAATCATGCACAATTCCATGCAAAAGGCTTTTTATGTGTAAGTGGACTTGCTGATGGGTATGCCTTCTAGACATAACATCAGTAGATGGATTTTGCTTTGGAATGCTTTAAACAATCAAAACAAATGCTAAACTCTGAAAGAAGCATTTTTGTGTTGAACAAATATCAAGAAAAATCTGACACAGATGTTGTTTTATAGGGGAAAAAACCCTTTTATTCTAGAGGTTAAAGGAGATGGTAGATTCCTCTGGACTAGTCATGATGCTTTGACTCTCATGGGCCATAAAATGCTTCCTAGGGGCCTGTGAATGTTAATTAAAATAATCTGATGCCTGTTAGTAGATTTAAATTTTACTAGATAGGCACGTGAACCTCCACTGGAAAAAGTTTAAAAATCTGCAGATCAGGAAGGTTGCCAGTAGGGATGATGACATGCAAATGTCTGATGGAGAGGAGAAAACAGCTGCCAAAAGTTGGTTTGCTTTTTCAAGGTCATCCCAAAATAATACCAGAATCTGACCCTGGCCTGCTGAATCCAAGCATCCCAAATGTTATAGTCAACCTTAAGAAGGGAGGACAGCTCTCTTTAAAATCTGTCCTGGTCACAAACAGATGTGTCGCTCGGAAGTTGGACTTGCAGGTAGTTAAGGGCACTGTAGACTACCCATGGAGTAGGACTGGATCCTGGTTTTTTTCTGCCAGTTCTGCTTAATATGGATGTTCAAGGCTATCCAACCAAAATTGCATTTAGATTACATTACATTATACAGTAAGTGGCAAATCATCACTGCTTCCTTTGACATTCAGTGTAATAACATTAACCATGATGAATTTCCTTTTACTATTCATGTGGCCTCCATACATTATTTCAGCTGAATTCCATTGTAATGTAGCATTAATTAATGTCTGCTGCTTATCGAGTGTTCCCCATTTCTACCTTCCATCCTACTCTTTAATTCCTGAAGAACTGCACATAGAAAGGCTGCAAAGACTGTCACTGATGCCAGGCAATCTTCCTAAGGTGTAAGAAGTCAAATTACACTTCTGATGGCAGTTGCCCCCCCAGAGCTGTTTCTTCCGAGGTTAGCAATAAACCCATGTTTGCTACAGGAGCTGAGGCCATTTTCAAGAGCAGTCACAAGCAGGAGAACAACTCTGTGCAGATGATACACAGAGTTTCCTTATTATTTCCCTCTCTAGAACCTTCCAAGTTCCCGTTGATCTTTGTGCCCTGCTTTGCCCTGCTGGGTTAGAACATACAGCTGAAAAACTGCAAAAAACACTGTTCTGGCTGAAGTGAAACCCAAAGGCCAATGCCAACAATTTCCTGGGCTCAGTTTTCAGGTGAGTGTACCCACGCAGAAATGCTGTGTGGGGAACAGAAGAGCTCGTGTGAGGCTCTGCAATGAAGATCTCCCTGCCTGGTGGACTCAGAGACGATTACCAAAGCACGAATGATAAATTCCTTCCCTGCAATTTAAAGTAATGAAAATCAAAGTGCAGTTGATTGAAAATCTCCTTTCCACCTGAATGTCTGCGAGATGCTCTGTCCTCCTTGTAATATGTTGAATTTAGCTTAATTTTCTGTATTTAATTAGTTCTGGTTCTTCTGACCCGTCCTACCACAAGATGTCATCCTTCCGACAGGTAGGGACGTGGCTCTTGTCACCACGTCTGTCTTCTGCTCTGGGAATCCCAAGTGTGGACTTCATATTTCTCTCGTGCCATCCAGCCTTGAAGGACCTCTGTGGTCATTCTAGAGTGATTTATGGTGGCGGCTGTTCTCCGGAAAAGAAAACCATTTTGTCCCAGTGACTGATTTCCTGCAAAGCTTGGGAGCTCGTGACACAGGAGAGGGTTTTCTGTCCAGAGAAACAAACAGATTCCTTACAGCAACCAGAGTGCGAGAGTTAAACTGTGCAAATGGATCTAATAAGCATAATTTAAACCCGTGGTTTTCTTTTTATGGCACTTTCATATTTGGTGTTTTATATTCCAATTTTCCACCTTTTAGTCTTGCTTCTTTCTTTTTTTTTTTTTTTTGCTGCAGAACCCTATCTCAAATGGGAGGGCAATTACTAGGCAAGCATGTAGTTCTTTAATTGAAACACTTACAGGTGTACACTTAAAAACTATAAAGACTTTTATGGAATAGCAATGCCTTAAAAGGCTCTTGTGTATGTACATTGTAATCTAATTCTCTACTCTTTCAGTATTGCTAGGGGAAGCTGTTAATTTATGGTTACAATGAGCAATAAAGCAATAATAGTAATCTAAAGGTGCAATATCCCTTGTTTAGGAGGCATTTATAGTTATCTATTAAAACTGTAAATATATCAAGATGCTGCAGAACTGATCTATATAAAATGAAAGATAAGATCTCTCCCCTTTAAAATGTGCTTTTTTTCATCAGAAAAACAGCCACATGCTTATGGTTAATATCAAATCCCAATTTTCAGCATAAATGGCCAGCAAAGGCTACTGCAGAGGCCAGATGAGAATTTATCTGACCATCTCCCCTCTCCCCCAATTTAATTTGTTACCATGTGTGCAAGGCAGGAAAGGGAGAGGTAATCTTATTTTAGTAATTAGCCTAATTCATTGATAGCTACCTAAGCATGGTTCCAGAACTGGAATACCTCTAGCACGTTTGCCATCATTTCACTGCTTGCTTTCTGTGATGATTCCTTTATTTTCCCTGTGTTGGTCATATCCAAAGTCTAAATCTGGTCTTCATTTGTTCCTGCACTGCTGATCTTGTTTCTTTGGGATTAAAAGCCCTGTTGCTGTTAGGATTAAATCAAGCACGTTCTCTGTCCTGTATCTTGGCAGACTGCAGCCAAGTAGCTCTTACAGGAGAGGAAATGAGTTGTGGGTTTGCTAGAGAACTGAGGAATGCCCCGCAGTAAATAAGTAGGTGGAAATCACTGTGGTCAGCATTAACTTGAGCAATTGCTACAGGTGAGATGTTTTTCAGGCACGCCCCATGGAGGTCAGTTCCATTATCCCACTGAAATCCATGAGAACTGGGCATATTCCTCCCTTGCTGTTCTTTGGGTCTCCCTGCCACAGGATTCCAGTATCCAACAGTTGATGAACATTGACGGTAGAGAGTTTTTCCTGTAGGAATTTACCTGCACAGGTATTAAACCCCCTCCTCTTTGACTCCTTTGAACTGAGACTGAAGCAGAGCCAAAGTCGATGCAATGGGCTGCTGCAGCCTGAACTGGTCTGGTCTTGTGCTTTCCTGTGGTCGCACTGGGAAGAGACTGGGCAGCTCAGAGCTGGGGTGCCTGCAGCAGGGTGTCCAGCATGGTGCTGGTGTCCTGGAGTCCTGTTTTGCCTTGGAAGCCAGGAACATTTCCTAGGACACTGGTTGACAGACTTAGTAAAAACATTTATTTTTAAACAAGTCAGAGTAAGAAAGGGTGACAGGAAGGGATAATTACTTTGTCTGAGCCAGTCTCCGGGTAGACACAGTGACATTTCAGAAATCCAAATGGCTTTGTTGTGTTATGATTGGGAAAAGAATGGAGGGCAGAGCCCCTGACATTACAGACCACAAACAATTTCTCGGTACAGGCAGGCAGAGTCCGTTTCTCCGACAGACCGGCGCTGTGCTGCCCAGGCGTGCTGTTGGTGCCCGTGCTGTCACCTTGTCCATCAAATGCATCGTCACAGAGGGCTCTGCCCAAGGACCAAGGAGGGATTTTTAGTTCTTGGCCCTTCTCTGAACACTGCGCCCTTGTCTCCTCACAGCAGCACAGTGGATGGCCTAGTTTGAATAAGCATTTAGGAGCGCTGAGACTTACCTAAACTGCCCCAAAGCCCTGCCCTGCAGGGATGGAGGGAGGAGCAACTGGGATGGATATTGCATGAAAATAGCATTAGGCAACAAGATGTTCTGGTTTCAGGAAAGAAAAGAACAGGAGAGAGGGAAGAGATGAGCAAAACAAATGCCACCAGGGGAAGGACATTATGTGTCAGTTGTTATGTGGCTAACATGGGTTTAATCTTTTTCAGACCATTGAAAAGAGTCTACTAACATTTCTCCAAGTTAATTATTCGGTTACTTCTGGAAAGATCAGTCTTGGCTTATTCAACAACTGAGCTGATCAATATTTTTAAATGCATGTGGGGCTTTCTTTTCCAGAGAGTGTATGGGGGGAGGATGTGTGTGCTTGTTCTCTCTTTATTTCTACCAGCTTTATAGAGTCAAAATCTATGAGCCTATCATTTAAACGTGGATGACCTGGGAGAGGAGGGGCAGCTCTGTTTCCAGAACTGTTTTTAATTTGGAGCTGACACAAGTTCCTTTGCATCCTTCTCTTCTGCTTTCCCTGTTTAGGATGAGTGAGGTCGAGGCACTTTCACTGTGTTAATAAGAAACATTGGTGAATGCTCATAAATGTGCTTTGCAGTGCTCCACTTGGGAGGAGAGTAGATGTTCAAAGAGCTGCTTGTGTTAACTGAGCATCTAATCAGGTCTGTGCCTGTCCTGAAGCCCAGTTTGCAAGTGCACATGTGTGTATTGCACATTGAATTGTGACAATAGTGAGCGCACAGGCAGAAGCTGACGTGTACACACAAGATGTGAATACCTAAACTTACCTGCTAGAGACTGAGAGTTAACTGAGCTGGTTAACTATCATCTCTGTTTCTGTTGTGATCCTTGTAAAATGGGGTTAATAATACGTGCTTATTTCAAGGAAGGGTTGTGTAAGTACTGATTGATTTAATATTCAAATGTGCTTATTTCAAGGAAGGGTTGTGTAAGTACTAATTGATTGATTTAATATTCAAATAGTGCTTTGAGACCTTCTAGAACAAAACTGTTTAGGAGCCCAACTGTACTGTCATCATTGTTTGTTCCTTCCCCTATTTCCTGGCACCAGCCTCTCTCGTGAGGCTCTAAGTTGTCCCAGGAATCAAGTGCTCAAGTTGAACATATGAGCTGTGGTGCAAAAAGATCCAAAGGAAATAAACCACTTAAATACACAGAAAATCTGCATCGTTTTCTAAAACCTTTGTAACACGAGTCCATTGTTTTCCCATCTCACCTGCTTTAATGTGTATATCTGTGACCTGTTTCAATTCTTCCTTGGCAAGGCTGGTGACAGAAAGACTCTTATGCCTCCCTCCCAGACCATTTCTGCCCAGACCCATAATTTTATCAGCAACCAGCTGCTTGGCACAAGCCTTGCCAACTCAGCAACTCTGTCTACTCTTCCCTTGAGGAAACCATTCACCTTATCACCAAAGAGAGACAGGGGGGAAAAAATTCCATCTGTTACAGCTCAGAGCTAGAAGCTTTGTAATTGCATGGGTACCCAGGCTGCATATCAATTTTTTTTTTGTTTTAGGAAGCACTTAGGGAGCATTCATTCTCCTTTTATTGTTGTTCTCTCCCTTGCAAGTGACTGTGTTTCATCTCCTCTGGGATACAATGCAAGGATTTCTAAGCAAATTTGTGGCTTAAGGATGCCAGGAAGGTGTTTAGAACCACAAATGCATCCTGGAAAAAAATCTGTGTGCTGTCCCGTTGCGTGAGCTGTGGCAGAGCAGCACAGCGTGCCGCAAATGTCACTGCTTCCCGGGGTCATCTGCAGAGTATGGCCTCAAGCAGCACGGTGTTTATCAGGTGTACCTCAAAAATAACTTCAGTGGACAACTGAGCAGTACAAAGTTATCCTGGAGCTTATGCATTTTTCAGACCAAGGTCCACTGAATAATGGATGTGAAAATAAGTAATTTCTTAAGGATTTTTTTTATGTTGACCAATTTTATTTTTAAAACGTTGCTTTACAGAAGGACTTTAAAAGAGAATATTATCAAATAACTTCTCTATTAAGTATCACTGTCTAGCTCTTGATAGCAACAGCTTTCTCCAGTTGTTCTGGATTTATAATCTTTCTCAAATTATGGATTGTCCCCCCCAAGAGCCCCCACTGCTGCTGCCCACTGTGGTGCCTGCTCAGCGTGGGGTGGTGGGTCCAGCTCTCCAGCTCTGGGCTGGGCAGTGCTGACCCCATCCTCCCACCCTCACCTGGGAGGGCAAAACACTCCCCTGTGGGCAGCTCTTTCATGAAGCCTTTTTTTAGCACTATCTAAACCAGTTCTGAAGGCCACGGTGGGACTTGTGTGGGGGTTCAGCTTTGTGCAGTGTTTCTCATGGTTTTGTGCCAGTTCAACGAATAGATGCAATTTCTAAGGGTAACTGCTCAGGTTCGGTGTCATCTGTCTGGCTTCAAAACAAGATGCTCTCAGGTGATTAGGCCAAGACACTCATTAGTCTGAGCCACGGCTCGATACAAATATATTCGTGAAGTGCCTCGAGGGTCTCCACCCTGTCTCTGAAACTCGGAGGATGCCTCATCCCCTGGGACGGCGCTTGCTTTGTCAGAAGGTGCGAAGCATATTCCATGGTTTGAAAAACGTGCCTCGCGGTGACAGGCTGCTGGAGATCAATCTGATTAGCTTATCAAAGGGAAGATTAGAAAGCAACCTGATCGTGCTGTTTAAATATGTTCACAGGGAGAAAGTACGAGGTACAAAGTAGTTTTTAATCTAGCGGAGAAAGGTATGACAGGAGCCGGTGTCTGGAATTATTCAAATGGTTAATCAAGGAAATAAAAAAAGCAGCAGCTTTGTGCAAATCTTGGGCCATCGCAGTTAGAACAACTCTTAAATGCAGTTTATAAAGAGTACATTTTGCAGGAGTCCTTGTGAAAAGAGTTTGGGCCAAATGCCTCTCTCCCCTCCATCACTGGCCTTCAGTTCTGCTGCTGTATTCAGACCTCAAATTGAATAGCAAATGGTTCTGCTTTATTTGTTCTTACTGCTACCAAAAGGGGAGAAAAAAAGTCGTAGAATAAACAGTGGGATGTTTGCAACCTTCTTACATTAGGCAGATTGAATAAACTGGCTCAGAGCTGATTGTTTTTCTACAGATCAGTCAGCGCCATTGCATTTTTATTTGTTTGATTTTATGTTTGTACTTCTGGGGCTTTTGTTTTGTCTGGGATTTCTTGCAATCATGACTTCTAGGAAGGGAGACAGGATTACAAACAGCTCAGCCTTTCCTAAACATCAATGCAGAGTTTACAAAATAGTGATTCTTGGGATAACAAAAAGAACAGGATGAATGAGCGTTGTTACTCAGGGAATGCAAAGTCATTCATTATAAATAACACTGAGCCCAGGTCTCTCATCTCCTAACACCAAGTTAAATCACTGCATCGAAAGCAGGAGAGGTGTGGGGATGCAGGGAGCGGTGCTGGGGAGCTGGGCACCCCCTGCCCTTACCCAGGGGCCATCCTGCTGGGACCCCCGCAGGGGTTGTGATGAGGATTTGGGGATTTACACAGTAAAAGTGTCTCTGGACACTTCAGGACTCTTTTTTTTCAGACTCCATCTTGTGCCCACTGCTGGCAAAAGCAAGTTTTCTGTTAACTTCAGCACTGCAGGATCCTTGATTCCCCATCCATGGATCTAAACCTGGATAGTTTGGGTTTTTTTTTTTTTTCCTCTCTCAGGCCTTGAATTTGCTAAACAATGCAAAAAGAGCAAACCCAACTGCCTGCAGCCAGCCTGCCTCTCTGAATAAGTGCGGCGCAGCCACAGTGTCACTCGGCGTTACATCTTTTTGTTCCTTTTTTTTTTTTCCCTTTCAATGTTATTAGCTTTCAGAGTACATGAGAGAGAAAATAGGGCAGGCAGCACACACACCATTATTCCGGAATATCGATGATTAGCCTGGCGCCAGCGCGAGTTGTGTTTCCAAAGAACACAGTTTTCTCCCCAGTTTTCTTAGAAGACGAAATATGTTGAAGTCGTGTTGAGGGGTGGTTTTTTTTTTGTCATGTTTCACAAGTGCAAACAGGTTGTGGTTATTCCCTTTATGCAAGGGCATACTAATTGCAAGAACACTTATTAATTATGTATATGTGCACAGTTTGGTTGCCAAAAATATATTTTTGGATATTGTTAACCAGAATATTACTTTAACTTACTGTCACCATTATTTTGAGCTTTATGGTGTTTTAATGAACATATAGCAGTAGATTAGCTAATGCAAACTGTTATTTTCTTAAACTAAAGAAGTTGTTTTTCCACTAGCTACAGCAGATATTATTTACATTGAGTACCACACTGCTGAACAGTTAAATGTATGGAAGTGACGGATGGAGCCTGCTCTTCCTTTGCATTCTTGTGCAAGTGAGTTCTGTCTGTAAATATAAAATGCTGGCACCGACCTGGCTGAAGGAACAACCATTTCTGAGCCTGCTGCCAGAATCTGCCCTTAAATGAAATCAATCTGATGCTTGTAATGTGTACTTAGCTAATTTCCAGCTCTCAGCAAGTAGAAAATCTGTTGATCTCTGAAATGTCTTTAGCCATCACTTAATAGGAGCATCTTCAAAGGATTTGACTTTTTTTTTTCCCTGCCATAACACATTGTTTTAAAGTTGATCTCATTATTGTATTGATTTTAATTTTATTTTTTTTTCTTTTTCAGTTCTCTGCGTCAAAGCACTTCTTTAATCAAAAGTAAATTATGTAAAGGCCGTTAGGGTCAGCCCAGCAAGCAAAATGAAAACTGCAATACATCATTTGTTTGTAAATGTCAGTGAAATCTGCAGATCAATATCTTTCCCAATGTGGATGATATTTATTATTTTATATAAATCCTGTGGCAGCTGCCAGGTCGGGGTGGCCCAGCAGAGCTGTGTGGGGTAGGGCCAGCTCTCAGCTCCAGCCCTTGGAGAAAGGCTGAGACAGGGCTGAGCGCTCCACACTGTGTTGTATTTTATTTTGCTGCTTTTCATGTATGTGCAAGTAGAGGCCAAACCTTGAATTTCCACATGGCTGCTGCCTTTCCCTGCCTCATGTCTCACAATCCAGACCCCAAACATCAACAGCTCATGCTGTGGGTCCTGCTG
>NW_010336323.1:39549-59407 GCF_000700745.2 Antrostomus carolinensis | reverse complement strand
GGCTGGGGAAGGGCAAGTCATCTTTAGGCTTTTTAAACTCCATCTAGTGGCAAAAAAACTTCATAGAATCTCAGACTGGTTTGAGTTGGAAAAGACCTTAAAGCTCATTCGGTTCCAACCCCCTTGTCATCAGCAGGGACACCTTCCACTAGACCAGGTTGCTCAAAGCCTCATCCAGCCTGGCCTTGAACACTTCCAGGGAGGAGCAGCCACAGCTTCTCTGGCCAACCTGGGACACTGTCTCACCACCCTCACAGTGAAGAACTTCCTCACATCTCATCTCCATCTCCCCTCTGCCACTTTTAAGCCATCACCCCTTGTTCTGTCACTCCCTGCCCTTGTCCAAAGTTCCTCCCCAGCCTTCCTGGAGCCCCTTCAGGTACTGGAGTTTTGTACTTGTTTTACAATGATGGGAAAGCTGGTGGGTCTGATCTCTCCCAGAGACAGGCTGAGCCACTCTGATGTTAACTGGAAACTTGACCTGAATTGCTCCTGAGTGCATCCAGACAGCAAAGCAGAAAGCAGTCATCCTCGGAAGGGTTAAACCCAACCTGCTGCTGCTCTGTCAGATAACGAAGGCTGTGGAGTAATAAAGTGATTGTGCTTTAGCTACGGGGGAATACTGGCTAGATGGTAAAGCAGAAGCTTTCTGTTGGTGTCAGAAGTATCTGTCCATCTTTTTATAGACTTATATTGGCCCGTACGGGTCACCCTGCATTATCTGAATGCTGTAAAAGGAAATGAAGGAGGATATAACTCCAGATAGGATCTGAGCACTGGTTTTGCTCTTAAATATTCAAAAGAAATTTTATGAGGGATAGGATTAAAATTGAGAGATTTTGTTGATGCTCCGTGGAAAAGATAAAAAATAACAATGTGCCATTCTCCCCTGCTTTGGTGGTTGTCAGAGACGTGACCTCGTGGTGTGGACACGGAGAAGGTGCAGTCCTGCTTGGCATCATGGTCTGCACCCCGTGGGCTCCCCGCCACTGCTGCCGGCACATAAAATCTGGCTACACCAAGTCGCTGCAGCTGGGAGGCAGGAACATGGGCTGGGTCACAAACTGCCGGGTTTCTCTTGAACGAGATCTCCTGAGCATTTTCTTCTGGCTGACCCTGGTGTGAGCTCGCTGTCCTGCTGTGGCCTGGCCATGCTCTCGGGCTGAGCTCCATCCCTTTGGATGGGCAGCGTGGAAAGGGACCCGTGTTTTGGTTGGTTTTTGCACTGGACTGGGGTGAGTGACCTACACCAGGTCCTGACTGAGGACTTGGGTGTGTTTGAGACTCACCGTCAACACAAGATAAACTTAGATGCTACAGCAAGTGCGTGTTTCCTTCCCCGTGCACAGACAAAGGGGTTTCTACAGCCTGGAGAGAGGGAACAGTTTCAAACATCCTTGGCTGTCCCCTCACAGTGTGCTGGGAAAGGAGGGTACCGAGGGGGGAGTTACGGCCTTTAAAAACTTGACCTCAAAGCACAAAGTGTCCTCGAGAAGAGGCAGGCAGGAAAGTTACCATGGCAAGACTGCGGGTTGATGCTGCCTGCTACAATAAAACAGCAGGAGCTGCCGGTTATCCCAGTGCGTGGCACGAGAAGAAAGGAGTGATGGTCTTGGGGGGGTCAATAATGAGAGGCAGAGGTGAGGTTTGGCAGATGGGGGGGACCTTCTGCGTGACCAAAGGGATGGCAGCTCGTGGGGTCGGAGGTGTGAACGTATCTGCTGTAGGAGAGGATCCGTCGTGAATGTTTAAACAAGGAGCACAAAGGGGGGACCCAGCGCTGCAGCCAGATCTTGGGGAGGGGGGGAAGGAGGGAGGGATGGGGGATGAGCTGGTTTGACATCCACACATTCAGTAATTGCGGGTGTCGGTTAATGAAGGCAGACGCAGAACGGCTGTTCTAATTAAAATATGAAAATGGTGTGAAGCAGGAGGAGAGCTTTGCCTGGAGCTGGGGGAGGATGCTGGTGTGGAGCTGGTCTGGGTCCTTCCTTCAGGGATAACCCTGCTGGGAAGACAACAGGGAAAGGGAAATTCTGAGGTGAAGCTCTGATTGCAGACCCTAATTTTTATAACGGCTCTTTCCTGTGTTTGGGTCCAGACCTCAGCCCAGAGGTGCCCAAACCTCACGTGAGGTTCTTGGCATGTAAAAGTGCAGACTGTGTTGGTGTGGGTGACGCTGACCAAAGAGCTGGATCAGGAAACCAGCTTCCTGCTCCGGGACCTTCCCTTCCAAGTGAGAAATATTCCCATGGAGCAGCTCTTGGGGACAGGGAGTGCTGCCTCAAATTCTTCACCTTCAGTTGCTTCCAGAAGTCCAGCCACTCAAGCCATGGTGGGCTTTAAGTATTGACAAAATTACCTATTGTATGGGTGGAAAATCACGTGTGGATATTTTGAAGGGGGGGGGGGCAACTTTGCATTATATTTAAAAATTGTAATGTGTTTTTCTTTTAATTGTCTTTGCAATCAACAGATTTAAATGGGTGTGACAGCCATGAACCACACCTGTAAATCTGACAGTTCTGGTGTAAGAAAGTCTTGTGGATTCACAAAAAAAAACTTCTACAAGGCTATTGCCTGTCTTCCTGAAATAGAAAAAGGAAAGAGAGTTAAAGCCTAAAACTCTGATTGCACTCAGGATAAAGCATCAAGAGCTTCTATGAAGTTATCATTAAAAAAAGAACCATAAAGATTTGAGAACAGCTTGGCCTGGAACAATATTTCAGGCATGGCTAGCTGTTAAAAATAAGCTAATTCAGAAGAGGCACATTTAAATAAATATAATGCAAAGACATAATGGCACAGATAATAGTTTTGAATGGGGAATTGTAATGACTTTGAGGGCATTTTACAGGGCAATTAATACACATGAAAATGCTGCTCTATTCAACTGATGGAAAGAAAGGAAAATAAAATAAAATAAAGCCGGCAAAAAGAAAAAGGGAGATGGTTGTGACTGGTAAAAATAGGGTTTGATTTTCTTTTCAATGGGATCACTGCTTACAAACATAATAAAAGGAAAAATAAGCATGTCAGGTTCTATAATGTGGCTTGTAAAATCCCGAATGATTAGTTTCTAAAGAGGGGCAATTAGGCTTCTTTTGCATATGCATGTGACTTCTGTGGAATGGGGCTTTCTCTGCTCCCTCCTTCTCTCCCTCTTTATCAACGGTCTAAAAATACATCTCCCCCCATTAAACCTCCAGCATCATCCTCTGAATGGGTGAAGGCGGGGGGTGAGGGCCTGGGTGCTCCTAAGGGATGATGAGGATGATCCAGGACCATTCGAGGGGAGCACCAGCTGCCTCGGGTGGGGTCAGGATGGGACCTTGGGACCCAAAGAGAGGGTGTTTCCATGGGCTGGGTGTTTGCTGGCAGATGGGAGCTGGGAGCTGCCAGGGAGAGGCTTTTCCTAAAAATGCAAACTCCTCGTTAGGAAAGCAGCTTGGTGAGATGCTCCAGGGGAACTCCCAGCTATATTTTTCATCTGTAATGTGAATTTTCATGTTACCATTGGGCACTGGGTTCCTCTGCCCCAAAAGAGGGGTGGGAGGAGGATAACAAGAAGTGCTGCTCCCAAAGAGGCTGGTCCCCAATTCCCAGTTTCTCAGATCTTCTCGTGCTGGTGTGTCTGATGCTGCTCTGTGTGTTGGAGGAGGGAAGGGTGTCCTGGAGCAAGACAGCCCTGTGCTGCTGAGCGGGTTCTTCTCCTCCTGGTCACCCATCACGAGCTGCTAAACTTTCAAGAGGGATGGCTGGGAGATGAGTTTCCAGCTCTCTGATGTCTGTGGAAGGGGTGGACTGGAGGCTCGTGAGGGTCCCTGTGGGCCTTGTGGTCCATAAAACTCATCCCTGTGTTTCTCTACCCATCTGTACAGGGAGTGAGTTGCCCCTGTCCTTGAAAAAGAGCCTGTCCTGATCTTTAGCTGCGTTTTTTAAATGTATAAATAAATATTGCATATGCTAACAGATGGTTCATTAGCCAGTTGTTATGGCAATCAGCATTTCAGCCAATTAAAGTCCTTTTTCATAGCTTTAAAAATGTCAATGGCAGGAACATGTAAATGCCCACAGAACAGACAGACTCGCTGTAGCATGGCACTGAAACAAAAGGCATTTTCTGCAAGTGTGTAGAGAAAGGATGAGCAGAAATAGAGTAAAAATTTTAAATCCTTTGTGCTGAAGAAGTGAAAAGGTGCTGACCCCTGTAGATTAGTTAATGGGAGAGGTGGTTGAGCATCTTGCACCTTGTCACTCAAATTGCCCAGAGTTTTGGGTGATCACTCGGGAACCTGGGAGGTAGAGCTGGAGTGTCCCAATCTCCCACGGGGTGTGTCTGCAGGAGGGAAATGGCAGGAATTGTTCTGGGAGGGCTGAGGGTTCAGCACCCATGAGCAAGGTCAGAGTTTTGCCCCACGTACACTGGAATTCCTGAGCCCATTTTAAGGCTTGACTGGAATGATGGATTCTGGCATCCCTGGAAGATGCTGCCTGCCTGTGTCTGGAGGGATGCTCAACTGGTGGCAGAGAAGTTGAGCACCAAGTGCAGGTTCAGGGCTTACAGACTAGTTTTTTTTATTAGTAGCTCAGAGTGTCTAAGCCAGAGGTGATGATAATCTGAAGGAGTATAAATTGGCATTGTAAGCACATCATGATACTTAGTGATGGTGAAGTATGAGGCAGTCACAGAGGGAGGGATGGAAGAAGTAAGTTAGTGTTACAACTCCTGGCACTTTTCTGGGTTGTGTATGGTTTGAATAGCAAATATCCCTGTTCAGGTCTTAACGAATTCCTGTGAACCACCTTTTCTCTGGGTTGGTTACACATCCATTTGCTGTCAGCACTCTGTCTCTGCAGCCTGGGGCTCTCTATGCAGGAATAAAATAATTGCATGGGAAGGCAAGACCTTTTCATCCCGAGCTGGTGTTGGTAGCAGGACCCTCCCTGGGCTGGGGAGAAAGACTGCCCTCCCAGAAAGCATCCTCTGCCTGTAGCTTGCAGGCAGAGTTGCCCATATCCCCTCTGTATGGACTGATGAAGGTAAAATTTTTCAAACCTCTTGTCCACAGAGGTCAAGACATGGCCTTTGCCCTTCTCTGTGCCACATTACAGGGGCTTCTGTCTGCTTTAGGAGCCAGCACAGAACAGGAGCCTGGATTTGATGAGTCACAGGCTTGACAGGGTTGATTCTCCTTTTCTAATCTCTGCTGTCTTTTGCAACCGTTTAGAGGAGCAAAAAATAGCTCCCACAGACAATCAGAACAGATTATTTTAATGAGAGCTCAAAAATGAGAAACAAATGGCTCAAATGGAGCCTTTAAACATTTCTACGTACGTCTGCAAGGAGCTGTGTGATGGTTGAATCAGCAGGTCTGCGGCAAGAGGCGGCTGCTGTCGGGAGTTTAGTTTTCAACCTCCCCTCCTTTTTTTTATTATTTTTTTATTTTTTTCTTTTCCTACTAGCTGAAGTGAACATCCCAAGTGAAAGCTGCATGCTATCAGCAGCTCCATTTTCTGCTTGTAATTGTCTTTTATCTGCTGGAGTCGGCAGTGCCCAGCTTACATCTGTTCCTGATTCACTAAGTGTAAACGTCAGAGAGGGAAACAATCATTTTTCCCATATGTGCTTGAACAGGCAATGGGTAGCATGAAGCTAATAACCTTTCAAAGCTCTTTCCTTCCTTTCCAGGTTGTGTCCACCTTTTTGAGGGTCACTGTTTGCTTATTAATTAGTTCTGGGTTGGGTTTTTTTTTGTTTTGTTTTGGTTTTTTCCCCATGCTGTAAATACAATATATGTTTTCAGTTGCTCTAATCTAGATGAAGATCAGGTCAGAACTTCAACAGCCTCTTGTGTTGGCAGAAAGAGATTGTTTATTAGGGAAAAGCAGAGAACCCCTAACAGACCCAGCACCCTCTGATCCTGTCCTACCCATATGCATCCCAAATATGAATTCTGCAGCTGAGGTAGAAGCTTTAAGAATCATTCTGCCATAACATGGTGTCTTTGTGTTATCCACGAAGAGAGAACTCCCTATGACTGATAAATACATTTTTCCCTTCCTTTTATTTTTTTACATCACTTTCAGTTTGTGATGGCAGTTCCAAAAGCTTCAGAGCTTCTTGTAGATTGGCATAAAAATATCACAAGTACTTGTTTAAGCATCAGAAAGGTATTAGCTCAGTTTTGCACTTCAATGCTACCAAGAGTGTTTAGGCCCATTGGGCATGAATTTAATTTTCTTACAGGCTGCAGAGAGAAGAAAAATCAGCCTCCCTGTTTTAGCAGTAGCTGCTTCTCCCTGTGACAACTCAAAGCATCACCTTTCTGGGGCTCCAGGCTCCAAACAGCACTTCAGATTTGGAGTTGAAGTCCCTGCCCAGGGCTGTCTTGCACCCTGGCTCACCGTGTTGTACATCAACCCTGTGGTTCTCCCACAACTGGAGCTCCAGGAAGAGCTGACAGTAGGATTTCATGGGGTTTCAACAGCCAAGTGATTTATTAGCCCATGCTAAACAACACTGTGCTGCCTGTGGCAGACAGCAAATCCTGCCTCGCTTTTTTAGTAATAAAGCATTAGGTCTAAATGCATAAAATCAGATTGTCAATTTTTAATAGTGCATTAATGACATATTTTGCTGATAGTTATAAAAATAGACAGAACATTTTTTTTAACGTGGCTTATTTGTTAACTCAGTGCTGGCTCAGAGACTCGGATGCCTCAACACTTGTGCGCACAAGTGACGTGTGACTCTGAAAGTGTCAGGACATCAAGTACCTTTTTTCAAGGATATGGGAATGTCAATAGTCCTTGTCGCACATGGGGGAAAAATTGCCTTTTAATGGTCAATAGTAATAACCAGTGTGTTTAAACTTTCATGAATAAGATATATACAATCTATGGCCTATGAATTATGCACATCCCTTCAGTGGCTGGGAGGGAGGAAATGGTCCCAGTCCCGCTGTCCCATTCACCTTCTTGCACAGTCCCTGTTTCTCTCTGATGCTTGTTCCAGCTGGTGCTGGTGATGGCTGTGGTGCCTCTGCCTGTCACCTTCCTGGGCAGGGGACGCTGCCATCGCGATCGCCTGGGCTGTTTGCAGGAACTTGTACGTGTCTCAGCTTTGGTTCAGGGCAGATCCTCAGCCAGGGAGGGTCACATCAATGCTGGAGGCTTCCCAGCTGCCCCTGTGTGCTTGGTCTGTGTTCATGAAGATGGGTTTGATATGTACCGACGGGAGCCTGCTGAAAACAGGAGCCTTTCAGGCTGGTGGTGACCGTGGTAACAGCAATATTTCTGCTGGTAAAGCCTGATGCAGGCAGTACTTGTCATAAATATATGCAACATTTTGCTAATTTTCTACATTTTATGGGCTTAAAAAAACCCAGCCAAACAAAACAACCCTCCTTCTCTTCCTTTTCACTTCCTTTTTGCCCACAAACTGAGGTGTGAGGCCACAAGAGGAATTATCTTTTTGAAGGAATTTGCAGCTCTGACTGTGGACATCCAACCATCTCTAATGAAAATGTGTTCTTAGGGGACTTGGAGTCCAGATTCAGAGACTGTACTGAGGTTCAGATAAACCTCATCAGAGCATCCAAAAATGACAGATTCCTTTCTGTACTCTGCCCAAACATCAGATCTTTGAAGCTTGCCCAGGGCTGCTGGGCAGGAGATCAGCTGGGCTGAGATCAGAGCCACAGGGAGAAAGTTTTGAATCACGAACCAGAGCAGTGTGTGTTAATAAAACAAACAGGAAAAGAGACACGCTCCAGTGCTACCAGCACCTTCCACCATCTGCACACTCGCTGGGATAAAGCCTGTGCAGTGTTTCATAGGGAACACGATGCAGCTTGCAAGAGCCTTTTGGTGCAGAAAGATCTCTTGGACCCTGATCAAGATACAGGTAGAAAAGGATCCTAGTGGTAGCAAATAATAAATATTTATTTTTAGAGCTGGAAGGAATACGTAAAGATGCAGAGAGGAGATCAGAGAATGCAAAAGGAATAAACTCTTATGAATCAAAACTAACAAATAACCCTGAGGCTTTCGGGGGACTGGTAGATGGTCAGCTGGGAGACAAACCAGGGAGGGGGTGTGCCTAGTCATGGGAGAATGAAATATGTGATATAATTGGAAAAATCCCCAGAGGATGTGAGAGCTCTGCTGGGCAGGGATGTCTGGAGGCAGGACCCCCTGATTCATGGGGTGGAGTCAGCAGATGATGCTCCGAGATGTGTTGGGTTGGGTGGGAGAGGAAAGGCTGTCTCTGCTGTCCTGGCTGGGTGCACGTGCCCATGGCAGGTTTACATCCCTGCTCCTCTTTGGCTGCACGAGGTGTGAGCTTTCTGCTGCCTCTCTCAATGGCTTTCCCCTCTGGAAGGGAGCCTGCAAGAAGCTGTGAAGGTGGAAAGTCCTCGCAGGTCTATAACTTTTGTCTTTTAAAAGTAGGGCACTTTCAGCAGAGATGCATGCTATTCATAAAGCAAGCCCCCTAACTCTCTTTTTATCTCCATGCCAAATCACAATCCTCTCCCAGCTCCCTGGGGTTCTGCTGAAGGTATTTGATTTATTTTTTTTTTTTTTCTCTGTCCCTTTCTTTTTAAAACCCATTTCATTATCAAATGGTGTTAGGGGAACAGATCTGTAATGAGGAAGCTGGCAGAAGTCCCAGAGTGATCAGAGGGGCTGAGATTCAGTGAGGTTAGGCTACTGCTCAAAAAAAAAAAAAATTGTAAGTAATTAAAATTAATTAAAAATCATTAAACAAACCTTCACGTTTGCTGTTTCACATGCCACTGACTTGACTGCAGACCGTGCCACCACTCCAGGCTGTGGCACGATGGTTTCATAGGGTATGATGGGATGAGTGGGTCAGGTCTTTGCTGGATGCTCGTGGCTTTATCAGGGACTTACACCACTGTGCAGAGGCAGTCTGACCAAAGAGTAGATTTATCTGACGGGTGGAGTTGGTTGTGTTTGTGTGGTCCTGTTAGGTGGGATGAAGCTTTTATGCCTGTTGTTTTCTGAGCTGACCACAGGACAGTGATTTAGTCTTTGTGAGCTTGAATTTGTAGCTGCAAAAAGGTAATTTGTCATTTTCTCTCAACATTAGCTGCACATGTGGCCCCTAATGCGTGGAAGCTGGGCTCTCACCCTGCACTCCAGTGGTACTAGTGCTGATGCTCATTTTACTAAGGTTAATACTCACCTATGGGGTTGTTCATTTAGAGATGGGATTTTGTAATTGCCTGAAAAATTCTCTTTCATTCCATTTTACAAAGAGGACTAGCACATCCCAGACCTTCAAAGTGACCCACTGTGAACAGGGCTGGTTAAAACCTTCACAGCAACATTGTGAACGACCCAGGGTTTGTTTCCTGCAAAAGCCTCCAGCAAATTACCTCCCCTGGAGCCCTCGTGGAAGCTGCAGGAATATTTGCATTTCTGAGGTCCTTGCTGAGAAAAAATAATAAAAATCCACAGAAATGTTGTCACTTCTCTGCTGGCGTGTGGGGGTGCGGAGAGCTGCTTCTGCTGTCACAAAATTTGACAATTTGTGCACCAGGAATGACCCAAAGTTTAAGCTGTCACACATCATTATCATGCTTAAGGATAGCTTGTTCTGCTACGGGCTGTGTTATCCCTGTCCTGTCCGTCTCGCCGAGCCGAGGCCGATGATTCAGCCCAATTTAATGGGAGTGACAGTTTGGGCTGGGGAGAGGCCTTTACCCGGTTTCCATGGTGATTGAATTACATCTTTCATATCAGGTCAGGAGGTTAAAATCATTGAGGAGGACTCTCCAACGGGTGGGTTTGTGTTTCATCTCGCTGTGTTGTCTGCTCCCAGCCCCGGGGAGGACAATGCATCCGCAGACCGGCGTTAAGGTACCTGAGAGAGCCCTTAATTACAAAGGTAGCTGGGTGGGGACCACAGGATCTCATCACCTTCCCAGAGCTATTTGCCCCACAGTGAGGAACATAGCATGTACCTTCCAATAATACGGGCCTTCCCCCACCGATGGTCCATGTGAACACAAGATGTAGTGCATGAGGTGAGCAGGAAATCCACGTGTGGGACATCTCGTCCCAGCCTGCTGGTACCCACCACGCTCAGAAGAGATGCTCCAGCAGAGCATGTGAGATAGGTGATAGATTTCCACCAGCTAATAGCTTATCCTGCTCATTAAAAAATACAAATTTGCTTATCCCTTCAAAATATTTTTCTAGTTGTAATGTTTGTTTCCTAGGGAAAGGCCCCAGCCCTTCCACAGGCTGCTGCTGGTGGTGGCCCATGGTGGTGGCTCCCGTGGAGCCCATTTCCTCCCACCACTTCTGAATTTTCCATTTGCTTTCACCAGTGCTTGAAGATCCCAGTGCAATGTAATACATTCCCTCCTTTGTACTGCTGATTTATTTATTTTAGAGGGGTGAAAAAAGGCTTTGCTGTTTCTAGCCACAGGCTGGAGTTACCCAGAGAGGTTCTGGCCAGGGGCTGGTTGGGGACAAGGTGTGTGAGTCCCCACGGTGCCACCGGGCAGGTAGCAAGGTGCACTGCTGTGGCTCACCCGCTGATGTCCACGGGGCTGTTTTACAGGAGCAGTTTGGTTTTACATCAAGTTCATTTGTTATATTTGCCGGGTCTCTCTCCTTCCCCTTTGAGCCTTGAGGACATCGATAAATGCTGTGAAAAAGTCTGTTGTAAATAAGCAGAGTTTCTACCTATTCTAATCAATAAAATATTGTTTATAGAAGCACTCGTGGCTCACACAGCTCCAGTTAAAGGTTTGTTGGTGTTTTTATAACCCCTGCTTTTCAGGTGGCTGTAACTTGGCTGCTCAGGGTACCCATCTGCCGTAACGTGGTTTACAGACTGTGGCTCAGGATGTAAATCAGATTGGCGTCTTTAAGTTTTGTAGCTGCTGGTTTTGCTGTTTCTTTAAAACACAAGTGGCTGTACATGGCTTTTTTTTATTATTTTTTTCCTTGCTAGACTGTAGCTTAATAGAGAAGGTGCAGAGGGTGGATGGATGGATGGATTTTTGTGGTTAAAATATATCAGTGTCTTTTTTTTAGGGAAAATGAAACAAGCAAACAAATAATGTTTGGATAGATTCCTGCTATCTGCATTTAAAAGCAAAGTACCACACAGAAAGCACAATAACTACATTTCATAACTCACTCTCTATACAAAACCAAACTGGGCAATACTATGGTAAATTACTTCATCTTACTGCCTACATTTCAGACTCCTTATTTTTCTGGATTTCATATCTTTCGGCCTTTTCATATCACAGCAGACTGAGATTCAGTGCATGTAGCAAACCAGACCAAATCTTATATTCAATTCTCAAAATATTAGTTCAGTCCTTACAGCAATATTTGATTTATGAGATTCTAAAAGAATATAAATAATTTGTTCTTGTTTTCACAGGATTAGTTGTCAGATGCAAAGCTAGAAATAAGGGATAAAAGGTCTGTGCTTGCCGTTGGGCATAAAAATCCTTTAATGATTTATTAATATCAACAGTTTTATTTCTCATATAAGCCGTTGTTATATACGTGTCTATTTATTTCCTTACACAGTCAAAGGTCAGTGTTTGAAAAACAGTCAGAAGGGTGTTTAAAAGTGCCCAAGAAAGCATCAGTGAGCTTTGGCTTTCCAAGTTGTTTGAAGTGCTTTTCAGATTTCCAGCCTATAAAGATGCCCTTCTCCGTCTCGCAGACCCAGGGAGGGAGGTGAAGGAGTTGACACTGTAAGTGCCCAGTGCCTGCAGGTTTTACAGGACAATGAACTCTCAGAGTCTGTTTTGAAGGCACTGCTGGTGGACTCCAGTCTGGCAGCTTTATCTTCCCTGGTGGTTATTTCCTTTGAACTTGGACAAGAGCTCTAGAGCCTGCTTGGAGCTCGTTAGAAGTCATTAACTGGTTCTGCCTGTACAATTGCCTTTCTGTCCCTCCTTGTAGGGGTTGCTGTTGTAGCTCTGAGTGAAGGACACTATTTCCCTCCATCCATTCATGCTCAGTGGTGCACCAGGTATTACCCTAGCTCCACCAAAACTGCTTCAGTGTTTTCACTGTTATTTGTTATTCTAGCTTTAGAGTGAGTAAGTAATTAATCAGGTCTCAGATTATCGTTGTCTTGGCTCAGGTTTGATAAGGTGCTTAGGACAGTTACGTGGGAGAAGATCCCCCCCCTTGTTGGTAGGGGCTAAGTCATCTATTGGCAGGGGCTGGAGTGGCCAATAAAGCCATTCTGGAGAGGTTATCAGGGCAGCACACATTTTCATCTTAGCTAGAGAGAGTGCATAAAGCAGGGCTGGAGCCTTTAAACGTGTGAGTTCTTTGTGGGCTGAGGGGGGAGCAGGAAGGGAAGCTCCCCTGTGATGGGGTCTCGGCAGCAGCAGTCCCGACACTATGAGCCAGCGAGAGCTTCCGTGTGCAAGGAAAGAGAACTTTCAGACCTGAACTTAATTTTATACGTGACCTCTGTGGAACAAAAGCTTCACTCTAAAGGGAAACAACACCGTAACCCAATCTCCCTGGTCGTCTTCTACTGCTGAGGACACAGAAGCCGTATTAACCCACAGCTAAGACAGCGCCGGGGTCTTAGTTCAGCCAGGAAAAGCTGCTTTGCTCGTAGTTAGGGCTTTGTATCACTTGGTTCTGGGGGATGGTTAACCACTTGTATTTCTGGGGGTGATAACCTCTCCTACCTGCAGCTACCAAGCTCCATGGCAGTCTCGGTGATGCATGATCAGCGTTTCCCCTCTGTACTGTGTTACCTGCCCATCTCCTTCTGAGCAAGGATGTGTGTTGCTTTGGAGAGGACAGAGGTTGGTTCAGCATCATTACTTTATTCAGATGTAATTCACTAAAAGTGTCCTGGGTCAGGAGATCAGCTGAAAATACGATTAACTTACAGTGAGCTTAGCCTATAAGCACATGTAAAATTTCAGCTTGTGGCTCACTGGGTTGGGGCTTTACCTTTAGACTCATTGCTGAAGTTGATAATGAGGGTCCACTAAAAGACAATTGCAGAAGTATTCTCCTGGATCTGAAATGAGAAGTGACAAATGAAGGGAGGTTGGAGCAATGTGAGTGTTGGTCTGTTCACCCAAGTAACAAGTGATAGGACAAGAAGAAATGGCCTCAAGTTACACCAAGGGAGGTTTAGATTGGATCTGAGGAAAAAATTATTTACTGAAAGGATTATCAAGCATTGGAACAGGCTGCCCAGGGCAGTGGTGGAGTCACCATCACTGGAGGTATTTAAAAGACAAGTAGATGTGATGCTGAGGGACATGGTTTATTGGCCACGGTGGTGTTGGATTGATGGTTGGACTTGATGACCTTAGAGGTCTTGTCCAACCTTAATGATTCCATGATTCCGTTCTTTGATTTCCTGCAAGGCACTGAACAGCAACTGCCTGTGACAACTGTCCTCTGCACTGCAGAGATTCAAGGCTGTGAGCTGGTGACCTCAGGGGACAGGCTCTGTCTCTGCTTTACCGATGTCTCTGAGCCATACGGTCTCTCAAACAAAAATTCCCCCCAAATGAACAAGTGGAATACAAATAACCACGTTAGCTCTGTTTGCGGAAAGGGCAGGTAGGAAAATAAATGAATTTGTTGTCTGAAATGATGAGAACGCTGCAGGATGTCTGTGTCCTTAGCTGTGCTGCTTCTCTGGATTAATGGGGAAATTTCTCAAAGTGAATTTCCCAAAGCATTATATCGACTCAGCAGTGCTGACTCAGGCGTATATGTATTTTTGAAGGACACTTGCATATGTTAACACTCTCACACAAATACACACAGAAAGTCTCTTGCATTACTGAGTGCAACAGATGTAACTGAGGAAAAAGAGCTCTGGATGCAAGTGGAGCTGTTGTCTTTCTGTCCATATCCGAGCTTAAAAAGCAGTGAATGTACAACAGGGATGGAAAGAAACTTGTGAGAAGTAATTTGTATTTGCAAAACATTCAGTATCTGTGAAAAGCATGTGGAAGAATTACAATAGAGACCATCTTCGTCTGACAACATAGCTAAAAAGCTGTTGACGTGGAAATGCCCGTTTAAGCTATTAAAAAGGGCAATATTCAAATGAAAAACTCTTCCTTTTTAATCGTGGCAAAACTCTGTCCCTTGAAGTCAGTAGATTTAGAACAATTTTATAGCAATGTTGTCTGGGAAAAAATGTCTTTGCCTATAAGAGCACAGGTTCTTTTAACGCAAGTTGTCATCTAAATAATTCCATAGCATCAAGCAAAAAGATAATTTCTAAAGGAAAAAAAAAAATACAGCAGCTTAAAGTCTCAGATACAGTCACCCACAAAATTGCTTATGAATGTGCTATTAGTTTGAGCTAAAAGTTAATGGAGAAGCTGGCTGGCCTCAGGGGACTAATAAATAGGATACTAAGTCTTCCTGCTTTAGGGCAGCGTTTCAAAATTGGTCCAAGTCCACAGTGATTTGAAAGAAGTTCCCGTTTGATGCTTATTTGTTGGTCTAAGTGAGATAATGGGTTGATGAGTTTCAGCCTGATTCTGAGTGAAAACCAGTTCCAGAATTATATTTTTTATTATAGAAATGCTCAGAGGCCACAAACTGTGTCTGGGTTTATAATTCCTGTGCAAAGCTTTACCTCAGAGTGCGTGGAAATGAAATATCGATAAATAATTGTGGACACAGAGCAGCAAAGAGGCTGTGACATAAATAAGCCCAGGCATAGGAGCTGTGCTTTTACTTCTCACTGGATGGTCTCCTGGTCCATCATCCTGCTGCCCTCATCTCTTTTGGCTGAAGCTTTGCTATGGTGAAGGGGCTCATTTCCAAACCCTGCCTGGACCTCCCAGCCCAGACAGCGCCGAAGGCACAGTCCACATGTACACCCGGGTTCCTGTACGTACCTGTGAGAATTGTTTGTGTGCTCCATCTCCAAAAGGCAGATATCACTGTGCAAGGAAGAGTTTCCAGGCAGTGTAGAGGACATTAATTTTAGATTGTCATGGATATAGTAAAAACAATAGCAATGAAACAGGCAGTTATTGTCCCAGTAATCTGGTAATGTTGGAAATAAAAAGTACAGATTGTCACATGTAAACTAGGATAGAAAGAGAAGGAAATGGTATGAAGAGTTCTGAAAAGCCATCCTCTACTCTGTGCTGGTATAAAGTAGGCATCTTACCAGTTGTGATATAAAGTGGGCAATTAAAGTAGATACTTCATTCTTTCTGACCCAAGATTCTTCCTCCCAGAACCCAGCCTGCGGGCAGCAGCAGATGTGGCTCTGGGATGCTTGGCCGTGATTGTGCCACGTTATTTAAGTTGGGCAAACACATACAATCTAAATGCTGAATATCTCTCTTCTCCTCACGCTGTGGTTAGCTCAAAAGGATGTCACCGTGGCTGCCCAGGGTGCATCTGAGAGCAACACACTGACAAAGGACAAACTTCATTTCTGATACACCTGCACTGTGTTTGTGCTGAGTTCAGGGTCTGGAGATTTTCACTCTCTCAGGAAGAATAAATAATATGGCCAACAGACTCACATATTATTTGCAGTGATGAAGCTTAATGGACATGGTGATGAAATTATACCACTCCTGAAGCTCTCTGAAAGCCACAGTGGAGGAAAATGTGGAGGTTGCCCAGAGAAGCTGTGGCTGCTCCTCCCTCGAAGTGTTTAAGGCCAGGTTGGATGAGGCTTTGAGCAACCTGGTCTAGTGGAAGGTGTCCCTGCTGATGGCAGGGGGATTGGAACTAGATGATCTTTAAGGTCCCTTCCAATCCAAACCATTCTATGATTAAAATCACCTCACTCTGACACTAGACAAAGATGTGAAAAATGTTAGGGAGGAAAAATACCTGCAACTGTCCTGCAAGTTCACACCCTGACTTCTTAACAGGAAAATAAAAACTCTTCAAGAAGAGGCAGAGCTTGGTGGGTTTGGTGAAGGTGCGGTGCTCCTCCTCTCTGCAGTAATTTATCAATAAATCCATTGCTCAGAGGGCTTTTGAGTATAGGCTGTGGAGCTTTAGCACAAGTAGGAAAAAAAAAAAAGGATTAGATTAGAGGATTAGACATTAGACATTTATATGAATATGAATAGTCTTTGCAGCTACATCAGCTAGGAGAAAATTACATGGGGCTGATAATCTTCATGCTTCAGGGCGTAAGCTGATCATGAGAGCTGGTCAAATTATTTGTTGCGAGTCATTTATTTGAAGAATTTAGCCCTTTTCTGTTTGTGTGCGGATCATGATTTTTATTAATACACTTCTTATTCAGGACTGTTTGACAGCACTTTGCATGGCTAGGACTGAGCTGTAAATGGTTTATCATGGATATTCAATCAGTCATTTCCTATCTAGGATTTATTCTCTGGGAGTGAAGGTGAGAAGAGAAGAAAGACCATCCCACGGGTAGCACTGAGCTGTGAGATATTGCCGAGTCCTCTCCCCGCAGCCTTTCTGCTCAGGATGCACAAGGCAACCTCTGTCTCTTCATCAAGCATCTTTTCTTTTTGCAATTAATAGAAAGCTTGAAACTCGCTGCAGATTAGCATTAAGAAATTAAAAATACTGATGTGATCACAATGATCAAGCAATAAATTGGTGCAGACAAGCCAGAGCAAACCTAGTAAATAAGCAAATATTTATCTCTTCTGGGGGAGTTCCAGGTTGAGAGTGGTTTGAGGATTTAAATAGCAACATTTTCTTCTCCTGCTTCTCCAAGATCCTTCCCTGGCAGGTGAAGCCCCCACCTGCGCCGAGGGCTGTGTGGCTCCCAGCCCAGGAAAATCACCCTCTGCCAAGTGACAGGTCCCCAGATGGTGCTGCTCCGCAGCTGGCACTGCCCCAAGCCCCTGGCTTCCCGAACCCCCGGCTCCCCGAGCCCCCGGCAGCGGGCTCTGCCAGGCTCAACCATCTTTAAAAAGCACATGCATATGTATTTGTGTGCCTCTTTTACCTTTCTCGGTATTTCTGTGCCATTATTCTCCCCTTGGCACGCTTCCTGACCTGCTGACACAGGAGGGATTGGAGCAAAAGGTGGGAAGATCAATACAAATTAAAAGCAAATTAAAAAAATGTACCAAGGGCCAAAGCGCGTCGTTGAAAATCCATTAGCCCCTGATTTATAGTTTTGTGACCCGTGATTGTTTGCTGTGTGATAGAAGTGATCACAAAATCTATTTGCTTCCTTGATCTGCTTGGAGAGGCTCGTGCAACCACAGGAAATCTCTCATTTAGATGAAGTTGAATAAATCCTACGTGGCCTATGGCTCACGTGTAATCAAAGAGTGATTCTCGTCGCTGTCCGGCAGCGGAGGGAAGGCACCAGGGAGGGGGTCACCTGAATCCTTGAGCCCACAATGGGTGGCAAAAAAGAAGGAAAGAAATGTAAGGAGTGGAGAGTGTCTCCACTGCTGGATACTTGATGGCCTCAAGCCTGTCTTTGGACAGAACCTTTACAGACAGCGAGTTTTAGGCAGTAATGCTAACAGCAGTGTTCCCTGCAAACTCCAGGCTCTCATTAGCCACTTGAATCTCCTCCTCTTGCATTCCTTGCCAGGTCAGTGCAGATAAATACAATCCCCCCCCAAAAACTGCCCAGCGCCAGCCCTGCTCCTGCTGCCTGAGCCCGAGGAGCTCCCTGCGCTGCGCTGCTGGAGTTATTCTCCCCGCGATGGATGTGCTGTACAAGAGAGGGGAAGGGACAGTGATATTTAGTTCTGAGAATGATTTATTCTGGTTTATGCTGCCTGCTGCCCTGCAAACCCCCCTCCCTGGGCCGTGAGCTGCGTTGGTCGGGGCAGGAGGAAAGGTGTGAGACGCGTGTGCTGCTGTCGCAGGCAGAGTCAGCTCTAGCTGGGCATTTACCTGTCTTGTGCTGGTTCACCTGGGCTGGCTCATTTGTTCAAATTACAGTTTGCTTTACCAGCGTTGGATTTTAGTTCTGTTTGACTCGTGCTGCCAATAACCTGTTTTTCTGGGTGAGGGCGTGTTGTCACTCTTGTACAAAACCCAGTGAGGGATGCTGTTTGCGAATAAGGCACAAATACAAGGTGGAGGTTGTTTGCAGGGGTTCCAGCACAGGGAGCACACAGCCAGGCAGTGTTGGGGTGCCAGCTGGGTGTTGGGGTGCCAGCCCCTGTGAACCCTTTCACTGCACCATCAGCTGTATCGCAGAACAGAGCCACAGTGATGAGATTTCACGTGATGTGGAGGCAGCGCCCAGAATCACTTACAAAGCAGCAGAGAGGAGAGAAAGAGGGAGGGGAAAAATCTAATATTGGAGAAACTCACAGTGGCCAAGCGGGGTCTGGGGTAGGGAGCAGGATGGGCTGGGAGGGTCAGCAGCCACTCAGGAGCCTCTGATTCCCAAACCTCCAGGAGAGCTCCTGAAACTTGCAGCTGATGTGGGGAATGTGAACCCCCTATAGCTATACGTTCCTCAGTGCACCTCTCTGCCTCATTCAAGTATTTCCTTGGTACATTTTATAAGTCCATGGGTGGTTATTTGTTTTTTTTTCTTTTTGTCAAGCTGGTTCCACTCTAGCCTTTGATTAATAGCTCTGGAAAAAAAAAGAAAAAAAAAAAGTCACACTCTGGTTGCAAAGAAGTTTGTGCAAGTGACAGTTTTCCTAACACGTCTGTGTAGACTCGCAAAATATTGTAGCAGAGAAACGTGTGTGTATGTGACTTTGCAAACAGCCGTGTTCAGCACATCCCCTGGGTAAAGCCAGGAGAACACACCCCAGCAAAACGGTGCCTTTCGTCCTGGCAGCGGCTTTTACAAACGTCCCAGACACTCTGAACTCATTTGGTGTGTATGGGAATATCACAAGACGTTCCCTGACCATTATAATGCAGTTAGTAGCGATAATGTTGTCTTAGTGCAATATTTTATCACTGTTTTAACAACCTGACATACGAGTCACCTCATATTGTCACTTCAATGAATCCATTAAGCACCGAAGGCTTTCGAGAGCTGGATGCATCAGCAATGAGGGGGCAAAGTGACATCGCTGCTGACTGAGGAGGGGTTCTATTCGGTTTTGTTTCCAACCTTCAAGGCTGAACACCAAGCAAGAAGCAAACCAGTGTGGATATTCTGTAGGTACAAACAACTCTGTGCTGGAAAAAAACCCCTCAAACTTATTGGAGATGGACATAGGGACTGAAGCACCTAGAAAGGCAGCAGGAAAAGGTGGGTGTTGAGGAACAGCATCATCACCACCTGCCCCCTCCTGGCCTCAGGTGAGGGAGAGTGTCCTGAAGGGGACACTGACACCGTGACAGCTGCCCTGCGCCAGGACTTTGGGCTGGTAAAGTTGGATCCAAGCAAAGAGCTGTGGTGTTTATACAGGCGAAGCAGAGTGGCTCCGGTTTTAAACCAAGAGGCACGACCGGAGCAGTTCCTGGAGCACCTGGGCATAGTGAGTGTCTGAGAGAAAAATAGCAAGTCAAATTCAATGCAAAATAATCCAAATGGGAAACAGAGCCCTAATTGTGTACAAGCATCGAGCAGCATGGACACCGATTTAAGCATTATTGCTCCAAAAATTGCCTGTGAAGTGTTTGTGGATAGTTCTCTGGAATCAGAAGCTTGAAGCCTCAGCAAAGGCCAAAAGGCGAGCAGAAGTGTGAGTTATTGAGGAGGAAATAGAAAATGAAGCAAACAAAAGACACCTTACACAGCTTTATAAATCCTTGGCATGCTCACAGTGACAGTTCTGGCTGCCATTCGGGTCTTCCAGCAGCAAAATGGCATCACAGAACTGGAAAAGATACCGAGGGCAGTAATAGGGATGTTGTATGGACCAGCCAGGTTGCTTTGGAGAAGCCT
>NW_010336323.1:30990-39530 GCF_000700745.2 Antrostomus carolinensis | reverse complement strand
AGCATTACGTTGGAGTAGAGGTGATGGATGAGGATTTTTAAAAAGAGTGTCAGGAATGATTATTCATTAATTCCTGCATAGCAAATATTAGGAGACACCTGCCAAAATTGTCCAGCATTAAGTTTAAAGCAACAGAAGGAAGTAATTTTTTGATATAATTGATAATTAAGTTGTGGTACTGTGTGCCGCCAGGTATCACAGATGCTGACAGTATAAATGGATTCAAAAAGGGATGAGATAAATTCATAGTGTCATTAATGAATACTTGGTTCTCATATCCAAGTGGAAGTCCCTGAAGAGTTGGAACCTGGGGGAATGAGCCAGGGAAGGAGCATCTTTAGACAGAACTGGCCCTGGCGCCGCAGCCTCAGCAGCTCTGTAACGTGGCATCGCGGTGGGAAGCTGGTGTGGGCCAGCAGATGCTTCCAGGGAGGAACCCATTCTGATGGTATCAC
This sequence comes from Antrostomus carolinensis, assembly GCF_000700745.2. NCBI lineage: Eukaryota > Metazoa > Chordata > Aves > Caprimulgiformes > Caprimulgidae > Antrostomus > Antrostomus carolinensis. Next base: position 39,075 of record NW_010336323.1, on the reverse strand, counting down.
TGATGGAAAAGAAAGCCAGAGGAAAAGAGTGTAGGATTCTGCTGGTGCCGAGGAACCTTAACACTTGTGAGCTCCGAAATGCTGCCACAGCACCGTGAACTCAATGGTTAACGAGAAGAAAAATGGTGTTTCCGCTGCTCCACAACCTGCTACCGTCACATAAATTGAAACCGACAGAATTACCATTGATACAAATTAAAAACAAATAAAAAGGGTACACAGAACTGATTCTCAGAGTTCAAACTCCATTACCAACTGATTTACTGTGCAGTGACCTGTGATTGTTTGCACTGAGAAAGTACTGCGCTCGGATCCTATCGGCCTTGTGGCTACAGCTCACACCAGTCAATAAGCTATTTAATTTAATGGGAAACTGTATTGACGGACCTGGAATGCAGCTCAAAATAAAAAAAAAAGGGGGGGGGGGGGAAAAAAAAAAGATGCAGCTGCAAAGAGCAGATAAAGTCTTCAACTCAGGGGTTCACTCTTAGGGTGTTTTCCCTTTTGTTATCTCATTAATTAAAATCCTGAGAAGTCTCAGCTGGATTTGGGAGTGTCAAAGCCTTGCAGGGAAGGTGCTGAAGGCGTGATTACTGTGGGGACGGGGGACGCGGGGAAGAGATAATGCGGAGTACAATGTAGTACCCTGACCTTTCTGAATAAACAAATCCGTGAAGAAACAAAGTTGTTCCAAAGAAAAATCTGTCAGACGAGTCAAAGGAAGAGAAGGGTGCTGCTCCTGAACCAAATTCCTTCAAAAACACAATTCTTCTGGTGCCTTTTAACTGGCTGCTTGGTTCGAGGGCTCTGGTGGGGGGCCAGCACCCCGGCCATTCCTGAGAGTCACTGACCAGTGGCCTTGGGCATTTATTTTGCATTTTTAGCTGTGCATTTTGAGATGACATGGCTTCCAGCATGTTCAGTAGGAAAAAAACACTGGGACTGTTGAGATCTGGCCTCAGCTTTGGGCAAGAGATCTGGTACGAGGGACCGAGCAGGGACACAGGGCACTGATCCCAGCTCCCAGAACGGCTTCTGGTTCCTCTCACACATTTCACTGCTGGTCTGTGCAACAGGAGTGACACCACTTACCTGGCCTGCTGAGCTGGCAGTTACTAGTAAGTGTGCAGCTGCATGGTGTCCCAAGCCTGCAATAATACTGATTATTACTATTATTATTATTATAAACCCTTATTTAGCTATTTCCTAAGCAGGCACATGGCTTTCTTGTTCCAACAGCTTCTGTAATTTCTGTCTGTGAATGTGGACACACACATGCATGTTTGCTTGGAAGTGGATCCTGTGGACCAAGGGGATCTTCTTTGTCTGGATGCAGGAGCTCAGCCTGGCTGGAGACCACCCTGGGGAGCCGCAGGGACTGGAGCAGGGACCATCCCTGCTGAGCTCTTGTAATCCTGGAGGTGACAACCCGGTGACTCCCCCACTGCAATTTCTATGGCAACACTCCTGAGTTTCCAAGATGAAAGTTGATTTGCAATGATGTCACTCACATCTCAAAAAACCCAAGGTGTGTGTGCCAAGACTCACACCCCTGGTACTCTGAGGAGGTTTCCAGTTGGGTGGCACAGCAGGGTCAGTCTGGTGCTGGTTTTGAAAAGGAGAACGTGGCCAAGAAAAGGGCACAACAAAACTCAATGTGGGAGAGGGCAGGTAGGGTTGGGAGGGACCTGAGCTGGGAGGAATGCCTGCAGAGCTTGCTTTGGCTGCTGCTGCTCCCTGTCTCCAAGCCTCCAATACCTCTTATGCCATGAGATGGACATAGCAAGGGATCAAAAAATAGCTGAAATTTGGAAAAACTTCTTATTGAATAGATCCTCAAAGAAAAAAAGATTCCAGAAAGAGGAAGGATACCATAAAGAAATAAGAATGCTTGATCAAACCCTGTTTTAATTTTTTTAATTGGTCGAGGAGCCTTTCTGATGGACAACCCTCTGAGACTTCTGCATGTCCCTAAACTCAACGGCATGATTCAATTTCCAACTGCATTAAAGTTCACCGCCCCCTTGGAAATGAATTCACCGCTAACAAAGTGATATGTCGATGTATAAACTTCAGTTGATTGCTTCAAGTTTTCTGTAGTTAGTAGCCTGTAAAGAAAATACACATTTAAGGAAATTAGAGTTGCAAGACAAATGAGGTGGAACCATCAAGAGGAGCAGAAGCTGGAGATAATCCATATTTTAAAATCCTGCAGTGGCTTTGCAGTGTTTGGAGGGAGCAATATTAGGCAGTTTTTATGCAGAAGGCTTTTGGACCTTACAGCTCTCCTCTGTAAAGTGGATTCTGGAGCAGGACCACCAGACAGCACAAACTGTCCTTTCATGAGCCCAGGGTTTCTTACTTTGTATGGCAGCTCAGATTTCTTATATGGGAAGCATTATTTTAAGCAAAAAAAGGCAGATTAGGAATGCAGACACAGAAGAGCATGTCAAATGAGAAAAACTTTGATCAAAATTCCAATCCAACTCAGCCTCTAGCTATCTTCTGAACAGCATACATTCTCCTGGATATTTTTCTTTCCTTTTTTTAAGAGCAGGAACATGAAGAAAGCACTTGGTATGAGGGATGTCAATAGACACACTGCATTTTAGAAGTTCAATTTAATCTCATTTTCTTTAGCTTCAGTGATTTGCTTTTCCAGGTTTGGTGGACCCTTGAGAAACATTTTATCCTCTCCTTTCAGGTGCTCAGTAATGTAGTGTTAAGAGGACTTTCCACTTTGTGGCCTAATTATGGAAGAATTAATTTCTGAGTGGGTTGTTCAGGCTGCTTCTACTCTGCTTCCCTGTTCTCAGCTCTCACATGAGGCTCCTTGCAAGGCATCATTTACAGAAAGCTTAAAAATCACCCTTTGACTGATATTCCCTTGGGTGTCATTTAATCCCAGGTGTTCAAACCACAGGTGCCAGGAGCTCAGCAGCTCCCAATGGAGGTGAGCAGGGACAGGCTGTGTCCCCCCATCCCACCAGCCACCTCATCCCCAGCTCTCTCTGCCAAAGTACCTGTTTCCCAGCTCCCTTCTGAAAAAAACACACATTTTAAATAACTCCTGAAGCTGCCTTGCATACATTGAAAAAGTAAACTTAACACAGACTATGGATTTAAAATGTAATTACCTTGATGAGGGATATGCGTGGTACATTTTGACATTAAGTTACATTATGCTGTGACAATTATTCTACTTTAATGAAGGGGAAAAAAAATGTTTAAGATATGTTAAAAATCAGCCTGTTCTGACACCGTCTACAGTTTCGCGATATGTTAGAAACATATTGGAGTATAATCACAAGTGTGGCTGAATATATTTCATAAAAGCAAGAAACCTAGCAAACTTTGTAAGACAGAGCAGTAAATATGTCCTCAGTACCCCTCCTTATAATAGCAACAGCCTGTCTTGGGAGGAACAACAGGAGGTGTGCTGGTTTTGGTATTTCTTCCATGGCAAGGACAAGAAAGCACCCAGGGAAATCCTCAGACAGCGGATATAAAACAAGCAGGAAGAGGTCATTTGTCACCCAATCCATAATTACGTGTGCAGGGCAGGACTGGCTGCCACTGCCATCATATAGACACGGCTGTGTGCAGTGGAGTTTGGAAAGGAACAGGGCAAATTTGTGAGGAGTGAGTCAATTGTGGTTATTAAAACTGTTTGGCTGCAGTTTTGGGGTGAACAAGACCTTAGATCTGAATAAGGAGATAATAGTGATCTGGGTTTAACTAGACTGCATGGTCTAGCTCTGCAAGCTGATTGCTGAAAACACACTTTAAAATGTTGCATTGCAATTAGTTTTATTTCTGCTTTTGAGAGTAGTCTTCGAAATTCATTTAACACAACCTGTTTCCAAAAAATTTCTTGCTGGCAAACTTGTGTATTTGAGATGAATTAAAAAAAGAGTGGAAAAGGGATGTGATCATGGCCAATGAGGTATTTTTCTTTTTTTTTCTTTTTTTTAGGAGAGTGACTATGTGTTGGCGATGATTTGGATTTGTTAACTTTAGTGAACTCTTAGAAATAAAATAAAGGAAAAACTTTTCCTGTCCTTAAAAAGCAGTAGCTGGTAAAACATAAAATTCTGCATAAAAAGATACGCCTTGCAGACTGGCAACAATTGCTAAAAAATTCTCCCAGATTTCCCGTGTATTAACTAGCCCTAAGTTATTTTAGGAAGACAAAAAAACCCCAAATGCAGTTTGATGGAAAAGGAGAAGCCTTGGCTCTGTTTCTTTCTTCAAAAAACTAATATCCTGTCCTAGAATTGGTAGCAGAAGTGGATGTGATTGTCCTTGCAATTTAGTCTCTTCTGCAAATGGGACAAGGAAATGCTGCATCACAGACACAGAAAGTCACAAATCACTGATGTTTCTGAGTGAACTCTTCAAATGCCCCAGAAACTACTTCAGTCTCTTAACAGTATCATGCAGCCAAGGGCATGTGGCTCTTTACAAGGAACCTCCTCAGGATTTCCCAGAAAAGCAGGTGATTTTATTCCTGTTTTGCAGATGAGAAATGGAGAATTTAAGTGCTTTGCTCTCAGAACAGTGAATCAGTGTCAGACACGAGTGAAGCCTCAGACCTGCACTCTCGTGCTGGAGCTGCAGGTTGTGCTCCCACGTGTAGCTCTGCCGAGGACATAATTTAATTTGGCTTTTCCCTTGAGAACCTTATTGAGCCACAGATGTGCAGGAGAGATTTGTCCCTTAAATAATCAGATTAAACAAGTCTCATGCTTCATGGCAGCCCAAACACTGCATGGGACGGGCAGGATTTGTTCTCCCCCTTGCAGAGTGTGGTACAAGTTGGCAAATACAATAGAGGGATGTGCAGGGGGTGGCCTGTTTTTCCCTGAAGCACTATGGATTTGATAGCAAGACAGTGCACTCCATCTGAAAGGGGGGTGGCCAGTCCCATCAGGCTACTGCCTGGTTTAGTCTGGATACCAGAAAAGCCATGTTGTGTTTTCAGGGTAGGTCAGGTAGCGATTCAGGATTATTGATTTTTTCTTTATTTATTGCCAGCAGTTAATGCAAATGCATACGTAGATATGTATTTATAAACTCTGTGGGGTTTGTTTTTATCTTCTGCCCTCCTACTTGTGATTTCCACAGTGATGTGGATGCTGTGCCCACTAGCACCAAGGGTCATCTTCCACCCATGCGTGGGACGGGCTCTCCTGGGGCTGGGGGATCTCAACCCCCCTGCAGCCACCCACGTACAACCCCAACCCTCAGCACTTGCTCAGCTTCAGGGCAGCAAATATTTCCCTAATGATGCCAAAGACAAAATTCACACACTTGGAGTTAATTACGAGCTTAAGTAGAATGCTGGAACAGGGACTGCGTGCGAGACACGGGGACTGGGAGATCCCCAGCGTCGGCATCAATTCCTGCACAGCTCTGAAACGGCTCTGTCCTGAGCCTGAAACCACAATGGACGGACACAGGCTCTGGAGAGCTGCAGGAGCTGCAATTTAACTCATTTCTGAAGCCTTTCCATTAATGGCTCATCAGCACAGCTGACAGAGAACCATTAAGAAGCAGAGAGTGTCCAGAGGCCCTTGCCAGTGACAAATGTTCTCTCTGAAGTTGTGGTTTGAACATCAGGGACTCCTCCTACGCCGCTCTTATTAACATCATAACTCAAGGAGCCTTCACCCGTCTCCAGGAAAACATCCAGCCAAGTATTGAGGCTAAAGGCTCGCAGGCAAATCGATAGACTTTGGGTTTTTAGCAAAAATCTGCTGTGATCAATATTTAAACAGGATCCAAACACACCTCTTTCTTTCCAGCTGCCTGCCAAAGATGTAACCAGGAGGAGGGGAGGGCAGGGCTCCTCTGAGTGTCATTAGTGGTGACCTCCCGTCTGAACCAGCCCTTCCATGCCAGGGGCTGCTCAGCAGCACGACCTCAGCACTGCAAGACGGTTCTGTGAGAGGCTGGAACCAGGATCAAATCAATGCAGGAGAAATCCCTCTGTAGCAGGAGGACAGGAACTGTGATGCTCCCCGGGTTGGCGGGCAGTGTCTCGGGCTGTGCTCAGCTGCTGCAGGGATCTGCTTCAAAGGAAAGGCCAGTGGAGAGGGTCTCAAAGAGACCGTCAGTCCTGGAGGCCAGAAAATGCTCAGCAAAAACTTGAATTTCCCCAGGAGATCCTGGAAGCCTGTATGTGCTTGAGCAGAGTTAAGGAGCTGTCTAATCGGCGGCCAGCAGACCCAACTGTGGGTTATTTTATTCTCCCTGTGGGTGCCAGCTGAGATGGCCACTAATGATGTCACTTACTAAAACTGTTTATTTCTCCCTTTTGTTGGCTAAGGTCAAGAATGAAAACAAAACTAAATGCTTTCAGAAAATGTGGGATTTATTTTTATTTATTTATTTTTCTGCCACCCGAGAGGACAGATTTTGGCCAGTCCAACCTGTTTTTAACTCAGTGGGATATTGCTTCTCTTCCAGCTACCTTAAATCAGTTTCTCCAATGGTATCTTGGACAACTGAACAGAAACCTTAGCCTGGCAGTTTCTTCTTGCTGACTTTGGTCATTTGTATCATGTTTCAAGCCTTTCTTTCTAAGGGGAAGTTCTGGCTGAATTGCTTTCAAAGCAATATTCATCCTTAACTTCATCATAAAGCATTAAGGAGAATTTAGATAATCAAATCCAAGTCCTCATCTCCTAGGAGATACATACAATCTATACTGTGTAATTACTTCTCTTTGCAGAGGGGCTGTCATCATTTGATTAGTTCACATTAAGGCTGATCCTGAGATGCCAGTGGGTGAAGATGTCCTGCTCTGTGCCATCCATCTTCAAGCACTCAACCAGTGCAGGATCAGGAGAGAAGGAGCACTTTGCCAGGAGATCCAACCATGTGTCATCAGATCATACAATAGGAATGGAATATAAGGGTGAATATAAAGGGGAAAATTCTCACACTGAAGCCAAATAGCTTGTGAAAGAGCCTAACAGGGGAAATAGTGAAAGTTCAGTCAATCTTGAGTAATTTAATGTGGGAGCAACCACAGCAACAGATACTGAACAGAGTGAACAACACCCCATCAAGCCTGTTTAGCAGCACTGCTACAGCTTGGATTTGGAGCCACTGGAAAAGTAGAGGAAGTGTGGCTAGGTATTGGAATAAAACTTAATTTTATTGTAACCTTGGAACAAAAAGAAAAACATTGGTTTGATTTAAGACACTGGCACAGATAGATATATTTTTATTAAAATAATAATGCAAATAGTTCCTTTATTCAACCCCACTTTTTTATTTAGATTGGAAAGAAGACAATTGATCAAATTAAATTAGGATAACTTGAAGATTTAATTAATATTTATTAAGATTTTAGTGCAACATACTTAGAAGAAAAGCTTGATTAAGGGCTTAAACCTTCTTGCATAAAACCTGACCTTTTCCCATCGGGCTGTTCTCCAGCAGCCTCTGAGCTGCTGATAGTGATCTACAGCTGCGAGGAGCAGAAGCTGGGCTTGGAGAGAAGGAATCCAGGCTGGGGTTTAACACATCGGTTTGAACACATTTGCTGCTGCAGCTTTTGTTGACTTGTAGAAAATTCCTCAAGTTTTGTGGCTGGTGAAGGGGAAGGTAATGGAAAAAATAGGCTGGAATAGGAATAACTGGGCACAGGAATAATTTAATGTGTCTACCAAACAGGAAAGCTGTGGGGGATTTTTATTGATGGTATGATAGCTGCTCGGACAGGATGCAGGGCTGTTATCACGCTGGGGATAGATGTGTCAGGGACACAAATGTGGCTCCTTGATGTGACCACATTATCATCTTCAATATTATTGTTACCATGAGTAAATAATAATAGTAATAACGGCAAGATGAGGGGAATGTGAATTAGAAATGAGTCTTCATTAGAGAGGGCAGTTAGTCTGACACACCTGTATTTCTCCATGGTACGAGCAAAGCCTCTGTGAAACTCTTGAGTTTTAACTGCATATCTGCTGTTGACCCTGAACTTCCTTAGGCCTTTGTTTTACATCTCCCTGTTATTGGAGAAAGGGACAAGGAAGTGAGTTTGCCAGGCTGTGGGCTCTGACCTGC
>NW_010336323.1:27919-30960 GCF_000700745.2 Antrostomus carolinensis | reverse complement strand
TGCCGAGTATAATGTGATTATGCAGAAAATATTGAGGGATGAATCAGGATAGAAAGCGATTAAATTACTGCATGTCTGTGCGAGTCGTATGGGTTCTTCGTGTCTATTTTTATTTCCAGGGCTTTGCCTTTTTTTCGGTTCTCCTGACTGCCACAGCATCCTCGCTGACCTCCTCCGTGACAGCCTCTCATGCATATGGTCATGCCGCAGGAGCTTTTCCCTCTATTTTAAGAAACAGAAATGTGGCTGGCAAATATGAATCCCATGAAACAAGCCCTCGTAGGTTGTTCCTGACACTTCCCTCTCTCTCCTTCCTCACCCTGACTGCAATATTTGTTGTAGTTTGTATCATGTAATTGATTTTATTTCTCTTTCACTTGGCCATCCTTAGGCTTCCAGTGCCCTCTGTTTTTAATCTTTTCTCTGTTGGAAAAGAGACTGCTATCTCAAAAGGGAAAAAAAAAAATGGGTGGATAAAAAAAATTCAGCTTGGCAGTTATCTCCTGCCTGGATGTTCTCCTGAGATGGCCGCAGAAGATGGTCACCACCATGTTTTAATTAACAATCTGCACGCGTTCCAGCTGTTTGACAATTGTAGCTGAGCTTGTAGGAGCAACAGGGGGGATGGTTTTTTCCTCTCCAATTTCCACACTTAAATCCTTTCTCACTTTAACTATGCCCACATGCAGTTGTGCACCTGAGTAAGTTTGATAGTTGCATTGAATCAATACTATGATTTATGCATAAAAGCCCAGAAACCTTGCAAAACAATTGTGCAAGTAATTTTTCATGAACCAGGCTTAAAGCACTTGCCAACAGGCTAAATTACCCTCTTGTTAAGTGTTGTATTTTGTTCTTCCTTCTTTCTTCTCCTCTGTGTATGCCTTAATATTGATAAGTGTTCTCTAGCATGAGAGAACATTTGCATTTTTTGCTAAACATCGTGTGGTTGAACACATCAAAGGATCCTTTTGTTCTTTCCCTGTTGCATATTCCCTCAAATTCAGGACTTGATTTTGGAGATAGCTGCCTGCGTCGTAGCTGGAGGTTCTGTACTGGAGCTTGTTAGTAAGACTCAACCCTTGGTAGCCCCCGAGCAGTTCACTTGAACACGCCAAGCGCCGTGGAAAACCTTTCCCGGGGATATCGGGGGAAGATGTTTGTGTTGAGGTTCCCTTTTGATTCTCGGCTGTGCAGAGCTGACTCAGTGGCTTCCCTGCCTGTGGTTAGACTCCGAGTAGCTGCTGCAAAGCAAATTAATGACATTAATAATTTCTTTCCTTCTTTATGTGGCTGCTTACAAATCTTGACTGGTTTTTTTTTCAAGAATTCGCTTCCTCGCAGTCCCACTGCCAGGGGGGGCCTCTTTCCCATCCTCTTTCCCATGCATTTGTGTCCACCTTCGCTTGCTGTTCTTGATTTCAGAGATGAAAAATCTACTTGCTCTGAAAGCAGGAGCGCCACAGTGCATGTGCCCACGTATGTGCTCCTCCTTCCACACTGCCATCACACACCGAGCCCTGCCTCGGACCCGCTTCAAGGTGCTCCCCTGGAAATGGGATTCTCCAGGGTTGGGTTTTAGCCCAGCCCCAGTGCAGCTGTGAGTGAGCAGCCAGAGGAAAGCAGCAAAGGGAAAGGAGCAGTTATGACTTTTTAACATCTCAACTCTTTCTCTAAAAGTGCCACTTGTAGTAAAAAGAATGAGTTTAACAATCTTGTCCATCAGAAACAAATTGCTACGGCAGCATCGATGTTCCCCAGCTTAGTTAATGTTTATTTAAATGACCATTTTCTACTGGCAGATAAAAGATTGAACTGTTTTGTTGCTGTTGTTGTTTTTTAAAGTCCTTGAATATGAAGGCGCCTGAAGCCAACATTTGATTCTCATTATGTTATGACATTTTTTCCCCCCTGCATAATTTGAATAACACTCTGCTTAACTCAACAGCTGGAGGGATATGTTTTTTTTTCTTTAAATTCTAGAAAGTGAAGCTAGTTCTATAAAAACCTCCAGTTTTCTACAAGACAAAAAAAAAAAAATTAAAAAGTCTGGTGTGGGTAGCAGAGTGCTCATTTTCCCTAAACACCTTTACACGGGTCTGGAAATTATCACCCAGGGTTTTTATTTACTGCAGTGATTAGTACAGCATAACCACTCAGACAGAGAGGAAAGTGGCTGGCACAAAGGGCGCTTGAATGGCACGCACACCTTTCCATTAGGAAACAGATTGATAGTTACCCGCTCTTAGATTTCCACCTCTTAAGGGATCATTACAATCAATTAGCCTTCCCTTGTCTGGCACGGGCTCTAGGGTTTCAGCTGGTTGGTTTTGAGTCACGCTTAACCTCTCCCAGCTTCAGCTAAAGCAGATATTGAAGAGGAGACAATCCTGAGCTGCCTTGGTGTAAAGACTTTAAGTTAATTCCTTTCAGACAGCCCTGTTCTGCACTGTTCCTCATCCCCTGCCCTGAAGCAGGGGGTTCTGTAAGGCATGTGACAGGCCACCACGCTGCCGGGCCACCACGCTGGGCTCCCATTAGCCACCGTTGGCACCACTTTCCATCCAGGCTCAGCCAGCCCTGATGGTTGCGGGTTGACTGTTCAGCAGCCCAAGCCGTATCCTTCATCCCATGTTTCAAAAGAGCACCAGGTCCTTACAAAGTCCCAATCTCAGTGGGAACTAAATGGATTTTATCCTCCCTAAGACAGCATCACTATAAAAATGAGATTTCTAAGGCACTTTAGATTTTTTTACCTCCTTTCTCATACCTTAACCACAAAGCATTCCTTCCTCCCTCATCATATGCAAGTTGAAATGAAAGTCAGATTTGATTCAAGTTTTCTTAAATCTTACTTCTTACTGCTCCTCTGGGCACATTATTGAAACTCCAGACACTCTTCCCCATTTAAGGAGTTAATGAGAGTCATCTGAAACTCTTGAAACATCCTCATGGTTTACCTGCTACTCAAAAACATATTTCCAAGGTCTCCCGAACAGCTTTGCTCTGTAACACAGTTTTAGGCAGCAGTTTATTACTGT
>NW_010336323.1:25032-27880 GCF_000700745.2 Antrostomus carolinensis | reverse complement strand
CTTTGCCTCTGTGCAAAATATGCATATCTCAAAGTTCACGTGGTCCTTGAGAAGGTCACTCCAGACTGCCTTCAGCCACCTTAATGATTGTTAATTGGATCTGGTCACCTTAAAGTCAAGGTCAACATACAGTGACTTAGTTTAGTTTTGCATAACTTTCTGTCTATCTGCTGCCTTGTGTTTTTTCCTACAAAGGCCAAGTCCACTCTGGTTTTTTTAAACCCTCTGGCACCCCATACCAATGGTGTTGATTCCAGATTGTTGATTCCTGTTTCATGTTTCATAACTTTCCCGTTTCGCCGCAGGCTTCCAGATGTTGCACCCGGTTCCGTGCTTGGCTGCAGGCGAGGAGCAGCTGGGCTAAGGGCTGCCGAAGCGGCTGCTCCCGTGGTGTTGTCCAGTTCCTTTCTTTATGTCAACATTCTCCAAAAATCTGCGTAAACATGTCAGTAGAAACCAAAAAAAAATACATGAAGTGTTACAGTAGTTTTTCATTTACTTTCACAGCAAGTCTCACTTCCAAATTTGCAGAGTATTCACAACTATCACAAAAGTCAGGGCAAGCTTTATTTAATGTAATTAATTAATCCATCACTATAAAAGTTTGAGGAGAAATGGAGGAATATATCTAAAATACAAGGGTCTAGTAATTTATGAGTTATGGCATAAAACCAGTAGCAAATTTTCTCAGAATATGATTTACAGACAGAGCGTTGGATAGCAGAAGCAAGTGCCCTGAAGCCATAAAATAAGATTGCTCACTGGCAGGACCACGCTGCAGTCTGACAGCAGTTCACATTTTCTTAAAACACAGAAATCAGCATCACAGGGAGCTGTAGCCACCACAAAGGTGGCCCAAGAGTGCTGGAGCATCACTGTGGTGCCGAGCAGGCAGAGGTTGTCTTGGGGCATGTGTTGAAGGAACAACATGAAATGAGCTCTCTGTCCCCTGCGCTGACTCTTGCCTTCGCTTAGTCACTGGGATTGTGTCCCTGTGGGTTTGTAATTGTGACTTGGATCCTGACCCCAACTGGGCAAGCGTGAGGAAAAATCAGTATTTTGCATCTTAAGAACAGGAGAAACTTTCCAGTGTTTAGTGATGGTGGTATTGCAGTGGGCTCAGAGTTTGCAGGCCAGGTCTCAAAGGGTTCAGACACTGAAACAAACACTTGGTTGTTTTTCTGGACCTCATCTGAGCCCAACCATCAAGCTGGAAATCTCACCTTCCCCAGGGTTTTGATAAGATTTCCAGAACTTCCTTCTGGGGTCAGCCCCAACATGTGCAGAAAGTGCCTTTCTCACCTTCCTTGGGGTTTTCATTTCCCTTTCATTCCATGAGCTCAGGAAGTGTTAGAAGCTGAACAGAGAGTGAAAATTATTTTTATCCAAATTAATCTGAACCTTACAGCAATGCTGGCTTCAGAGTATGGAGGTCCCTCATCTGTTTATATTCTCTCCTAAGCCACTGGCTCAGAACAAAAGAGGTCAGCAGCATCATTTCTTTGACCTCTGAATTGCTAAACTCTTCTCACTTCTGACTGTCTCTGTCTGGCTCCAGAAAAATAAAAGGTTTTGTACTAAAGCCTTTGCAGAGAAAGAAAGAAATCTATTCCCAGGGGAGAAAAGGCAGCAAAGGATAAAATAAACTCTCAGATTAAATTTTAAAATTGCTTTATTAACACTTTTTTTCTTTCTAAACTTTAGCTCCCATGTGAACATACACATCTTGAAACCTTTCTGTTTTTTCATAGCACTCCCTCATTTAAACCACAATAAAAAGATAAATGTTGAGGGAAGGAGGAAGGTGTCTCCAGTTCCTCCTTAACCCCTCACAAAATTGCTATGGAAACAACAAACACCCTGTTTCAGTGGTCATTCTGCATTCAGATGGACAGAGCTTTATCTGCAATTGCAAATGCACCACAATGACCACGTAGGAAAAACTTCTTTGCAAAGACACCGGCTTGAGCATCTCTGGGGTAGCTGATGTTGAGACTCTGCTTCACACCCACCCATAGCCCAGGGGCAGACGGTGGTTTTTGCACAAACCCCTGGCAGCAGCGACTGTCACAGGTATGACAGGCTGTCCTTGTGTCTTTTGATGATTTCCTGTGAAAGAAAAATGATGGACACAAATCCATTCATCAGTACAGAGGAGTTAATTGCCTCTGGATTGATTTAAGCCCCATGTCTTTAACCAGCAAAAACGAGCCCCCACTTCTTTTCTTCCTGGCAAGTCACTGGAAATAGCTGGAGGTATTTACATGGTGCTGATGGGTCATTTGGATTATGGTGACATTTTCTGCTTTGCAGGCTGGGCAGACACCTGAGCAGATTACAGTTTTACAGCACAAAGCCACTCAAATCGCCCTCTGTTCTGGGTACCAAAGCAGAAGCAAAGTTAATCCCATGACGTTCAGTTCACCTCTGTTTGCAGATGGATGTTATAACTTCATTTATCCTCCTCCATGCACGTGCCCTGTGCTCTGCAGGGTGATTACAGCCGATCTCCTGTTGGACTCAGTGAATCCACCTGGATTCATCTCCCTTTGCTGGGAAGACCTGGGCTTCATCAGTGTCTGCTGGTGTGTGACAGCTGGCTCCGTGTCAGTGTCACCAGTGTGTCCCACTGTCTCTCTGAGGTGAGAGGCAGCCTGGGTGCCTGTGTCCATCAGGCATCACCTGCAGTGTTGTCTGGCAGAGCGGCTTTCCAACCACAACCACCTACTGCCAGTTCCTAACCAACAGTGCTCTGCAGTCTTTGAAGCATCGTGAGTCATCTATTTATTTCTCCTTTGGTCTCCATAGGCTGTGTGTACCCTGCTCTCATCCCTGACAGCGACTAGTG
>NW_010336323.1:0-25001 GCF_000700745.2 Antrostomus carolinensis | reverse complement strand
TCAATATATTTCCTTAAACAAATCGAGCTTAATAAATATTAATGCAGAGTGTCCTCGCCGTACATTAAGTCTGGATCTTTGTAGCTAATGATTTGAATGGCTGATAAAATGGTATTTAAATATTTTATGCAGAAAGAGCTCAGTAACTAAGACAGCATGTACACGAGGCGGTGGGTGCAGGCGTGCTCCAGCCAGTCACACACTGGCACTGGCAAAGTCCTCTCCTAAGCTCCTGCCCTCCCTCCTTCCCCTTCTGTTCAGGTGTCAATGCTGCTTGTGGCAGCCTCAGAGCATTGCACTGGGGAGGCTCCCTGTGACTTTGCCCTTTTTCCCTTCTCTTCTGTGATGTCTGGAAAGCAGCAGTTTGACAGGGCTGGGGACTGGGAGTGGTGTGTGGGGGACTGGTTTGAATCACCAGCACCTTGCAGAGCCACCAGACATGTCCCTGGGTAAAGCTGGGGGATGCTGGCTCCTTCTGAGTTGATTTCCTTCACGATTATTCCTGGTTTTGTAGGTGTCCTCCCCACCAGCACGCCAGCACCCACGGGTGAGAAGCGAGGTGGTGCAGATGCCTGCGCTGTCACTGCTGGGTTAAATGGGGCCCTGAACTGGGGGAGGCATGGCCAGAACTGGGGATGCTCCACTGCAGCCTCCCTGGCCCAGGGATGGGTTGTGGCTCAGCTGCCACCTTCTCACACTATTTGAAAAGATGTAAAACTCAGAAGCTGTGTGTGGAGTAGAGTCAAACCTGTCCCAGGTGCCAGGATTGGGCCTTTCTCTACAGTCTCGCTGCTCTGCTTTCTTGCAGGTTTTCATGGTCAATCAATTTGCAGTGAACCCGAGCAGAGGAGGAGAAAGGCTGGGTTTAATTCAGGATAACCCAGTGCCACCATGGGAAGAACAGGACACAATTTGCTGAGCTTTTCTCTGCGTCAGGAGCCACCAGACAGCTTTCAGTGTGAGCTTTGCCATGCGGGGAAATGCCAGCTGCTGGGAGAGGTGAAGTAAGTGGATATTTCTTGGGAGATATCACCTGGCAAGAAATTTCAAAGGCTTAAATCCCCCAGATTTCCTTGAATTCTTGGAGTTGCAGGCTGAACTGCAGCTTTAGGATTAGTCCTTGATGTCCTAAAAATACACCACGAGGCTTTTAAATGAGTCTGTGTGTTGGAACAGGACGTACGCAGCGATGCTCTCATGTTATCACCAAAATGTGCTTATCAAAGTACCCAGTACTATGCAATTCCTCTCTTCTCCTTTAATTTCAGATCCCTGATGAGGATTTTCCCTCCTTGATATATTCATTTCAAATATTGACTCACCAGATTCTGTGATTGATAGAACTCAAACATATTAGTCTTATTACATCCTATATACTTTAATTAACTTCAGGAGGTGATGTTAATCAACTTGAATGCTGAGATGTGGAGCAGCTAAGTAAATGAAAGGGAGATGGAAAAATATCTCTGTATATTGTCTACCCTTGTGTATGGCTCCTACTCCCAAAACAGACACATTTAGAAGCTAGGTTTTTGAACCAAAACCTGAACTTGGAACATTTGATATCAGGTTGCTTTGTTTAAGTTAAAAGAGATGTTCAGACTGTACGGTAGTTTTATCAAGTTATGAGAAACACTGTAAAGTAGTACTATTTCAAATGGGGAAGTTTCAAAGAAAGTGTCCAAACTATGGGGAATTGCAGGCTTGTGTCTTCATAAGGTGGTGTGTAAACTCATGTGTAAGCCTCATGTACCAGAATTTAGTATTTCTGAGGTCAGCAGCTAATGGGAAAAGCCAGATCAGGCTGATGTCCCCAGCAGCCAGTGTCTTAACTTTATAATCACCATCAGAAGTGCTTAACAGGAAAACACAAGTTACCTCACAGCCTTGGAATAACATGCACTTGTGGTTACCTTACGTCTGGGCAATCTTCCTTAGTTCCAGGATCATACCTTGGTGTGTTCCTCCTAGCCATCAGCATTTTAAGTCTTGCTAAACTCTTGGCTTTGATAATAAATGAGGTTTTGATTCCTATACTCGAGACAAAGAGCTCAACACCTTGGTCTGATACAGCAAACATTTCCAGTGGGTGATTCATCTCTCTCATTTGGGGAGCCACTGGGTTCATTAGTTGATGTACCTGGTTCAGTAGATGGCACATTTGATTAAATAAGTGATGTATTATCATTTTGGTTCTAAATGAATGATTCATTTTTCCATTGGATAATTTACCCTCTGCTGAGTAGCCTGTGCTCAGTTCATCAGGCAGTGTGTGTGTCTATTAGTTTTTCAGTGAGCCTTACGTGTCAGCACTCACTATACCTCCTTGAATGGCTCATATGTCCACAGTATTATCAAATTCTGCACTTTGTATGCAAAATATAATGTGAAAAATCTCTCATATGTTATGCAAATAGAATTGACTGTTTCTGAACTCGCAAAAGGCACATACGTGACAATATTATTTGCAATTTATTTCAATTTTAACAGTCCTTGTATACATGCAATATTTAGTTATTTCTGTAAAGTGCCTTGTCACTGTGTCACTTGTCACCATGCACAGTGTATGCCGGGGAGTTGCTTCACCCATCAGTGAAATGCAGCAGGGTGTGAGGCAGCAGCTCTTGGTGCACACAGGGACCCTGCAGCCTCCACTGGGCTGAGATTTGGCAGCTGTTCCCACCAGGATCCCTCACCCAGCCCAGAAACGCTGTTCCCACCACGCTACCTTTCACAATCATCTTCACTGTGACGTGGTGCAGAGCACCATAAAAAAGTGAAAGAAAATATTACACACAATCATGGACATGAGATCCATAGGGACTGAATGGAGCAGAGATCCATGCGGTGATGTTCCATCAGCCCCTTCCATCCCATCCCCAAACATAACTCCTGTCTCTCCAGCCATTCCTTGGATGCTCTGACTCCTGATCCCAGCTGCTCGTGGTGTGTAACAAGTCAGAAGGACGTGGTGGTTGCTGGACTGTGCCCACAGCCCTTCATCCCTGAGGTCCCAGAGTTCAGCAGTTACGGAGGAGCCTCCAGAGACAGGGGCGTAATGATAAAAAGGGGAAAATATGAGAAAAGTGGCCAGAGGGAGACAGCTCTGGTTTCCTCCAGAGATCCGTGGGTATTTAGTGTGAATTGACTGTTCCCTAACTCGCTGAACAGCCTCTCTGCTGCTGGGCTTGCAGCCACCTAAACCCAGAGCTGTCCCTGCAAACGGGACCCAACACCCTTCAGCAGCACACAGCAATGTCACGCTGGTCAGGACAGAGACTGAGCTGTCCCCAACCCCGTGGATGTGTCAGCTGGAAGTGAGATGGGCAGAGAGATTGCCTGAGCTGGAGTTTGGCCAGGACACTGGGATGAGCCAAAAAAGCATCTCCCTGGGACAAACGGTTCCAGTTTAGTTCGATCTGCTGTAGCCAACTGTGCCCAGCCCAGTAACAACATCTCCTCTACATCTTGCAGCTGTATAAATCATTCTGCCTTTAATTACTGAAACATGGTATTACATACATAGAGCATAGAGTAATCTCAAATAAATGGAACTTTGCCCTGAAATTAATGCTTAATCTCCTTGTTTGGCTGATTTTTTTCACTCGCTGAATGCTGTGACCTTGTAGTTCATACCATTCCTGGGACTCTGCTCCACATTAGAAGCCGTTTTCAGGAGCAGAAATTGTGTGAGAAACCAGGAATTTTATAGCAGTGAGATTTAATTTAGATAGTGGGGACTGATCATTGAGTCGTCTTTTGTACAATACTAAACTTTCCACGTTCACAACTAACAAGCAAGCAGCAGCCTTGGAGCAAAATGAACACACGGGAGGACAGAAGCTGCTCCAGCAACCGCGGTGGCACCCGGGTCCCTCTTCCCCCCGGGGCCACACGTGTTCCTCAGCCCGAGGGGACAGTCCTCGGTTCCTGTGGTCTGGGATCCTCTCTGCCATGGGGTGGGGAGGCTGGTGCCAGCTCAGGGCAGGGATCAGGGGCTCTGTCCCACCACTGCCCAGTCTTCATGCCATTTCCAGCGAGTCCCTTCATCTTGTGCCGTCACCTTTATCAAACAGGGAAACCATCCGTCTCACTTCCGCAGCCTTGGACTGTCTGGCTTTTTTTAGAATATGAATTTATCAGAACAAAAACTGTCTTTTCCTATGTGTATTGAGAGCATCTGGCACCAATTATGAATCAGGCTTCTAAGTGCTTAAATACTATAAATGCAAACCAAAACTGCCAAAATATCCCTTTTTTTTTTCCCTCTCTATGCAGCTGGGTGAATTTCTACCATCTTGTTATAAATGACCTTGGTTTTGACTTTGTGATTTATTTGACATAAATTCAGTGGGTGCAAAAATAAAGTTAACCCCTTTGATATTGCCCTATGAAGCGCTCAGCTCTGCATATAAAACACTTACCTGCACTTCTCCTGATCAATTCACCTGGCAGCCTGGAAGCTGTCAGTATTCAAGATAGGTTTAACTTCAGACCTGATGATACAACCATTCCCCAAGTTTAACCAAACTTTTCTTTTTTTTTTTTCTTCTTAATCTTGGTAATCAATAAAATGCAATTGATTTTTACAGGCATAAATCATAAGTGCCTCTTAGTGCTCGGAGAGTACATTCAGTCTTGGTAATTAGACTGAATGATCTACTCTTTGTTTTGCTATATGAGCTGTTTGTCATGTTGAAGAGGCTGCTGCGAATGACTCACTTCACTTGGAAGAGAGATTTATTTTTATAAACCATTTTTCCTATTCTTACAAAGACATATTACCCTCCACACACGTCTTGGTGGTATAATTTAAATTCATGTTTCCATGAGGAGTGTGAAGGGTGTGACCCCAGGGTGCCCATCCTTCCTCCTTGTGTCCCGACTGCTCTCAGTGCTGGCTGGGTTGAGGTTTCTCTGCTGGGTGGATGCTGGCAGGACTGTTGGCTGCACACGCTGTCCCAGTGCATCACTGGAAGTGCTGGTATGAATTATTCCCAAATGAGAAAAAGAGTGGGTAATAGTGGTATAAAGTAAGAGTATCATGTGTTTTCTACTTACGAGATAGAGTTTATTTTGTTCAAAAGGAAACATCCACGCTCACAGGTATAAACCCCAGTGTTTTCCTTCCCAGCTGGTCGTGGGTCATCTTCAGCCTTCACCCGGGGCTGCACCACCGAAGCCTGGCAGATGGTTTTGGAGAACCACTGAGGGGTCACAGCTGAGTGTGGACAACCTCGTAGCAGGGCGAGGAGAGCTCTTGTTCTGAGGGGTGAGTGTCACCAACCGCTGTGGAGCTGGACGGGAACGGGGCTGTGGGGATGTGGGGCTGCAGGGATGCGGGGATACAGGGATGTGGGGATGTTGAGCTGCTGTTTCCCAAGGCTGGAGCAGGCTGGAGTCACTGGTGAGCTGTGCTGGGCCTCCATGGAGCTGTGTTGGTGCCGGGCATGCCGGGCTGTAGGAGCCTGCTCCTCATTTACACCGTGTTCACTTGCTTTTACGGTTCGGTTTTACCGCAGCCCGTGGAGAGCTGTGGGCTTGGCTGGTTATTAAAGCTTCATATCGTGAAGCCATCCAGGTGATGTAATTCCCTGGAGGAGATGGGAGCGTGTGTAGCCTTGAACTTATAAAGCTAAAGTTGTTCATGTACCTCTCATTTCTGAGCTCTGCTCCATGGAAAACAGGTCAGCTGCTGCTCCTGCTCCGTAAGCATCTTGTTAGCTCCGTGATCTGGTTTTTTGAAGTTTGTAGGTTTTTGTCCTGTGCTGGGACTTTTGTCACAGTGGGAGCTGGAGAAGCAGGCTCTTCTTTTGAAATTCATTTATATAAAAAGTAATATCTACCTTGTCTGGGATCTTCTTCTTGACAGTGACTTATAACTGATGTTTCAAAAAATATGCAAAAATTCCTGCAATGTCTCTAGCCTGTCAGCAATATATGCAAGAAAATTGCTTCCTGACCTCCATCATTTCATAACCTGAAGCATGAGGACTCATAATCTCAGCTACTGTATATGCTACAGTACCTGAAGCTGCAGATTCTCATCTTATGATTATGGACAGATTGGACGCCAAATAGTTATAGCTTAATTTAAATGTCCATTCTAATCTTTACTCTTTACGTCCTCTCTAGTTTTTATTGAAGTAAACAATCTATTTGCAAAATGAAATGCTTAAAATAGGAGGGTTTTTCTGTGGGGAAATTTAGACCTAGAATTATTTATATTAGCTGGTCAGAAATTGGTAGCTGTTTTATTTGAGAAGTTAAAAGCTTTTTAGACAGCTTTCTTTTCCTTCAGAACATAAATATTAAGACTAGAGATGAGTTTGTCTTCATGTTTTGTTGATGGAAAGTGATGGTCTTACGGCTTTGTGCTAATGAAGAGTGTGTTAGTGGTGTACGTTTGATTTTAGCTGGTTGGGTTTTGGGGGTTATATGTTTATCTCCACTGCACACATCATTTACAGGAAGATATCGTAGCTGTAGGTGCCAGGTTTGGGCAATTCTTACCACTCTTTCTTCCCGGTTTTGTTCAGTTTTGTTCAGAAGCTCCCAGGTGTGTTGGTTTTGCAGAGCCCTGGTCACCGCGTTCCCCGCTCGCTCTGCTGCGTCCGTGGGCGCTCGCTCCCTGATGCTGCAGCCCCTCGGCCCCCTTCCCCTTAGCCAGGAATCTGCAAATCGATTTCTCTGTCTGCTCTGATCAATATTTATGTGCATTAATATTGTTTCCAGCATCTAAGCAATAAGGCCATGAATCTTCAGTCGGTTCCCCACCAAACTTTCCCTTTTGGGTGGTGTTTTAATTCACAGGCACCACCTGTTAGGGAGCATTTACATAGTATTAGGTAAATGTGGAGCAAACCATGGGAAGTCTGGATTAACAGGGCTGAATAGATCTACCCAAAGACCTTCCTCCTTTCCATTTTTCTCATCAGGAATGTTGCCATCTTCTCTGACAGATTATTAATGCTACCCACAAGCATGTAATAGAGGTTGTGTTTTTTCATTCAGGGAATTTTGTCCTGGTAAAGAGACTGGCATAGACACGTTACCCAGTCACTGCACGAATGTTTGCCTTTAAACTCAGCCAAATTCTTGAGAGCCCCTGGCCCTGAGCCAGCAGACCTCTGTCATCACTCTTGGCTCCTCCTCTGCAATCCATCCTCAGTGACCCATCACCCTGGCAGCTACCAGAAGAAATCTGGCATCTGGCGCATGTTTTTGTCCCAGCCCAGGTTCTTGTGGCTTTCCTTTATCTTTGTGTCTGGCTCAAAGCTGCTGAAGCAGAGAGGGATCTCTCTGTTGAATGCAGCAAGTTTTGGATTATGTTTTTCTTTCCTTAGATACATCCTCGTTCTGTTTATTTTTGATGTACCTTTACATAAGGGAACAAAAATTAACTTTCTCTCTATGTTTACTCTTTATCTTTACTCCATCTATTCTATATATTGTTTTTACTGATTATTTATTTCTAGCTGTTCATCTTAGATATTCCTTATACTCAGCATTTGTCATATTATGGGATGGCTTGTGAAGGCTGGTAATTTATGAGATGTGGAACATTTCACAGCTAGGTCAGCAGTTTACTTCCCCTAGTTCGGTAGTGAGTAAAATTTTTACTGTGTAGTGAGTAAAAGCTATAAATGTCTAAGCTTTTGGGTTACTGTGGACCAGGGGTCTGGACTCCACCTTGCCAGAGAGCAGTTGATTTGGGCTGTAACGCAGAGAGGAGTGCAGTGGGATTTGAGCTCTGACACGTCCTCTCCTCCCCTCTGCTCTGGGCTCCTGCATCTCCCCGTGGTCCACCTCACCGAGCCCCAGCAGATCTTGTGAAGAGCAGGGAGCAACGGGCTGATATTTTTTGGCACCCTCAACAGCTGCTGTAGGAGTAGCAGGAGCACAGCTACACTCTGCAGAGCACGGGGTCAGTCAGGGTGATCAAACAGTTAATGAATCGTGGACCCTTCAGACCCCCCTGTGTGACCCAAAAGGCCAGGATAAGGCAGTTGTCTCCCTTGTCACCATGTGCTTTTTTCCTCAGGTGCCAGAGCCAGTGTGAGCACGTCCTTAGCACTCGCATGGCCCCATTGGAAGTGAGAGTGTCCCTATGGCAGACAAGGATAAGGCAGTTGTCTCCCTTGTCACCATGAGCTTTTTTCCTCAGGAGCCAGAGCCAGAGCCAGTGTGAGCGTGTCCTTAGCACTCGCATGGCCCCATTGAAAGTGAGAGTGTCCCTATAGCAGAGGGTGTGCACAGAGCTGGGGGCAAGGATGGGACCCACCAGGCAGGACATCATTGCTCCCACCTGCAGCCCCAGCACCTGACTCCTCCTGAGCTCAGATGACCATCAGCTGCCTCTGCCCTGAAATATCCCCACCCCATGAGCACAGCTCCTCTTTTACCAGGTCACTTCAGACCTGAGAGGTGTTGGGTAGGAGCATCCTCTCCTGGCAGGGGCTCTTTGGGTGGGTAGAGCAGGTCCAGATGGGGTGGTTATGGCAGGTCCAGCAGGAGATGAGGCCCTAGAAGGGCTGGCTGGTTTGGGAAGCACCAGGGTCTCTGTGATGGCTCCTGGCAGTGCTGGGCTCATCCTGCAGCCCAGGGCTGCTGCCTGTCACCACTGCTAAAGCCACCCTGCAGTGGGCTCTGTGTGAGAGGAGAGTGACTTGGGTACAGGAGCCCACAGCCCTGTGAGAGCCGGGTGAGTACAAAGCAGCCGAGCTCCACAACTGTGTTTTCTGCTGTGATACGTAAACTGCCTCTTTAAATTATTCATTCATTTGCTATAGTTTGTTTGTTTTATATTTAGTTTGACATGGTCTAGAGGTTGGAGTAATGTTCTAACTCACTGAATGATTTTTTTTTTTTTTACTCTCTTAAGCACCTTCTCTGTCACACAAAAACAATTTTCAATCAAGAGTACAAAGCACCCACTCGCAGCCGATGGACTTTATTTCCTGCGAATATAATTTAGCAGCTTTGGGATAAATTTCATTTAAATACATTTGCATGGTGAGGCCAAGTTAGCTTTTGACTTGGGGTGAGCCAAACTCCTTTCTATGCAAATTCTTACAGAAGGGAGTGACCCCTGTAGCATCCAGGTTAAATACACTTCTGTATAATGGTGTGTGCTGTGAAATGTAATTAGAATATTTCTGCATCTCTCTTTGATTCCTTTTTTTTAAAACAAAAAAAAAAAAAAAAAGAAAGTAATTTAAGTAAAGCTGTGAGTGTTGTGGAGGGAATTGTTTGGTTTTTGTTTGTTTCAAGCCATGTTGCATGACTGGCATTGCAGTGGGAATAGCCCTGCTGGCAGTGACAGCCGGTGAGCCTGGTCAGAGCTCCTTCCCTGGGTCAGCCTGGCAGAAGGAAATGCCATAATGCCACTTGCCTCTCTAGCCACTCTTCCACTGAGTAATTTATTAATTACAGCATCTCCACTGGAGAACAAAACCTTGGCCTAATTTTGTTTTGAGTGTCATGGGATGAGAACTTGCTTAGAAGCTGGGAGCAGAGAGTGTAAAGACCAGGCTGTAATGGGACAAAAGAGGTTTGGAGGAGCAGTATTTGTTAGTTTTCATTTAAAGATTTCAATGCACTTTACAGAGGAGAGAAAGGACTTTTCCAAACTGGAGACATGGGGAACAGAAGTGACTCAATGAAGGTCATATAAGAAGTGAGTCACTGTCCATGATCCCCAGGGTATCTGCTAGAGTTTTGCTTCTCATGTTAATCTAATTTTCTGGCTATTGATTATAACTTTGAAGAAATGGTGAGAGAGGATGAAAGTCTACAGCCAGTGTTGTATAGGAGGTTAGATGCAATAATTTCAGAGTATTTTGGCTTCAAAAATCTACAAATTAATGAAATATCATCCAGGCTGAGATCAAGTTCAGAGGCTCTTGTTTAGCCCATCGTGTAACCAAACTTGTGAGATTGACATTTCATTTCCAAAGTTACACTTAGATGCTTTTAAGGAAAAATAATGTTAAATGTTGTCAGAGAAATTATTAATACCAACAGTAGTTACACCCAACCATAGGGCAAGAATAGCATCATACATTAGCAATATAATCAAAGCAGTTTATATTTGTGGAGAACCCCGAATGGCTGAACCCTTGGTTTAAAAAAAAATACCACCAAAGCGTGTGAGATAGTAGAAGCATCTGAGAGAATCTAGACTTGATCTTGGAGAGTCTGAGAGAAGAAAGAAACTCAGAAGGAAAGGCGATTTGATCAGTTACTTCTAGCAAATAATTTGCTGAGCTCACCAGTGTCCGTATTCTTCAGAGAAGAACTTAGAGGCAGTGGCTGTCTTTTAAAATGGTTTGTGTGTTCAGCATCTTCTGCAAAAGAGGTTTGAGCTCATCAGTAAATATATAAATATATATATATAGTTATAATTTATACATAAACTATAACAATAATTAAGGACCTGTCACTTTCTAGAAAGCCTTGTGTCTGCTCTGCTTTCCAAAGCTGAAAAGGACAGTGGCTGTTTGTGGACAGGGGCGTTTTGTCTGTGGCTCTTGTGATTCAGATTATGGACCAGGTTCTGAACACGCTGATCAGCGAAGCCCCCTGACCAGCAGTGCCCCAGCCCAGGTGGTTTTGTGAGTGCAGAGGAGGAAACAAGCTCTTTTCTAATGCCTGGAATGCCAGCAGGACAAGTTACAACTACCCCTTTTACTTGGTGAAAGAAACCTAAGTACCTTGAAATATCTTGAATGCAGCACTTGGCCTTTGCTGAGAATTTTAATCTTTACCTACTTACCAGAAAATTCACTTTGCTTGCTATAATGTGGAACACTTCAAATTCCTATTGTTTCTAAAAATCACTTCAGATAACTCCTTTCTTCTAAGCCTGGAAGGTGTTCAGATTCACCAAGGTATTCACCACTTAAAGGCATGCCTTCCTTCTGCACGGGGGGAAAAAGAAATTGAGGCTTTCAGAAGCAGAAAATGAGCAGACTGGGCGAGGAGCTGCCGTTGCAATTGCAGTTCCTCCTTGAAACCGCGACGCGTTCCAGCTGGTTTGATTTCATAATCCATGGTCTTTCTGTGGGTCAACTGCATGACCCTTAAACTCAGGAGGGATCCAATACTGGGAGTTTAATCTGCCTAAAACTGGCCAAGGCAGAAATACTGAGTCAAAAATGAAATACAGCTAATCTAATACGTATTGATTTTTATGGGTTTTTTTTTTTTTTTAAACTGAGCTTGTCTAGGAAACATAGGTTTTCAAGAAATGTCTGGGACAAAATTCACTTATTCTTTTGTTTGTTAGAAAACATGAGTGATAGATCTGCTGTAATTTCAGTGCCATATTCTTTCTATATGATTAGAAAAAGCAAAAGTGTTTGAAGTCCAAGTTAGAAGTAACACTGGATCATTTCAAGCAACTGCTTTCTCAGAAGTGCTTGTCTTTTCTTATCTTGCTGAAGAAAATGTATGTGGGTAACTGAAATCACTAGGATTTGTTAGTTCCCCTGAAAATAAATCAGTTGTTTTACTCTTCCAAGAAGCAACAAATTGGGTTATATTACCACTGATGCCTAATCAGTAGCTGAGGGTGTTCCAGTCTATGGGTAAAGTTTTTAGAGGCTACTTACTGAAAAATCAGAGTGAAACTTGGCCTCCTAAGCTACTATGGTGAAAAATTTACCCTTCATGAGTGAAGCTGGGAGAGGTCCCACTCACTTCAGGTGTTTTTGGGGAGTTAAGTGCTGAGATTTCTAATATATCACCTTTCTACTACCCTGAGCCTCAGTAAGGGAGGTCCTGTGAAGGCACAGGCTTAACATGAGTTAATTCCTGCCATCAGGAAACACTTCCAACAAGGGCTGCAAGATTTTTCTTATGCTTTTTTCAGATAAAATATTTGCAGTTGTTGTAGCCAACCTTCACAACAGCCAGATCTAGTAGCTCCTAAAAAGATAGAGCTAAATGGCATTAGCTCTGGGAACATGTACAAAGCAGGGACTGCTGTATTCTGCATGTAGGCACAAACCTGAGCTCCAGCCCAACCAGAGATAAGACAAAGAACTGGCTGTAAGGTTCATAGAAGTCCCTGCAGTGTATTAAAATGCACAAAGATGTGTTGATTCACACCAGGTAAGATTTGATCCAGAGCATTAGGTATCTTGCTACTTACCAAACCCACACAGAAATCCTGCACAGAGATATTTTCATAAAGAATGCTTCTAATAAATTGGATTGCTGCATAGAAAGATAAAACCTTGGAGAATATTTTACAGCGTGTTCCCATGGAATGTAAAATTTCCTCAGATGGGAAATGGTGTAGCTATCATATTTAATTAATCTTCTTCCTCAAAGAGGTTCTTATCCTCCCACCTTTGTAATGCAGTTCAGGTCACTCCACTGGGATTTTCCCCCTTGTCTGGCATTAATGCCAATTCAATGCATCAGTTCAGATGAGAAGATGGAGGAGTTCAAACTGGAGGTGAGCTGGGGTTACGCAATTTGGAAATGCAGGAGGTCTTTTGCTGAATATAGATACCACCTCCTGATTCAAAGTCGTGCAGGAGCCCCAGGCCACTCCATCCTAAAAAAGGCATCACTTCATCACCCTAACCTTGCTGGAGCTCTCTCTGCTCCCTGCCAGGAATTTCTTTGCATAGTCTTGGATCCGATATATTCCTTCCCAATGCAATACGATGTACAGGAGCAGAACAAATGATTAAATATTTTCTTGGTCTTTTTTATTTCTTTTCCTATTTTTTTTTTCTGTGCTCTGTATTTTCATTCCTTTAAGACTCTCTCATCTCACCCCTGCACATGTCACATATGCAGTACAGACAGATGTTTGCAGTGGAGTGTGTGCTCACTCCAGTGATGTATCCCTTCCTGAGCCATCATCCATTAAATACCTGCATCCTAATAAGCTCTGCCTAACCTAGATCTGAAGTGCATTAGAGTGATGGGGATCAAATGCAAAGTTTGGATTCGATTCAAATTCTGAATCCATGTGAAACTGAGGCTGTTCTTATCTGAGCTTTCAGTTAATGCATTTAACAAGAAAAAATTCTGCTGCGGTGGCTGCTTTCATCTGTGTAGCGATGAGAACTCGCAGCACTGCAGCCCCGTCTCCCTGATACTCGAGTTGCCTGCTGAAACCAAACCTCTCACTGGCTGTTCTGAGTTTTCCAGTTGTTGAGAGAAGGTACAAATTCAATACTTTGCTAGTGTGTGTTCCAGATAGCAGAGCTGTTCTGTAGCCATCAACCACCATGTTCAAAGGCTGGGCTGATTCCTCCTCACCCTGGAGCAGTGCTTCCAGCTCGGTGTGCAGTTTGGCTCTTCTAAGCTCTCCTCCTGCAGAAGCTGTTTCCTTATCCCCTTAACCAATGTCTACAAGTCTTTAGTACTTTGCTTGTTTATCTGGATTCTCCAAAGCCCCAGGACTTCTCGAAGGCAGCAGGGGTGTGTTTTGCAAGCTCCCTCTCTGCGGGTGCTGTGGTGAGTCCAGCCTGGCAGTGCCAGCACTGACGTGACCAGAGCAGCACTTGGCATCCCACAGCTTCCTCCCAAGAGCTCTTCTGTTTCAGAGGTTGCTTTTGGCAGGTTCAAATCTAGATTTATTTCCTAAGCTTTCAATAAATTATCCCTGGCATTGGTGAACCAGCTGAACTGAGAACACTGGGGGAAATAAACAAATAGGCAATGAGAAATTTATGCCTCTGCATAAACCGTCAAAGCCCTGGATGATTTATGTCTGGCTAAATACAGTTGTTAATTGTTAGCTTCTGTTAGATGTTCCTTGTGCTGGTGGTGGGGCATCAGAGCCCCTAAAGCAGGTTTGTACCTGAAGATCAGCTTGTAGATTTTTTTTTCCAGGGTGAATGGAAGTTTCCTTGTCTGGGATGGAGAAGTGAAGCCAACTACAAACAGCAGCAAAGCTGCACGTGACCTTTCCTCTTTGTGCTTCAGTTGCCCATTTAAGAGGAGGGTGTTTCTTCTGTTCAGTCCATCCTGTGGTCTTGACTTTAATGCATTTTACCTCTTACCTGCCTTTCTCTCATGTACACAGGGCTTGGGGCAATGAGCTACCTCTACAACAGCAAGTAACAATAGAGCAGTAACGTCCAAACTCAACCAGAAGTTGTTTGGAAATAAGTAGTGATTCTCTCATCCTCTTTTTTTACAGTCTCTTGGCAAATATTTAAGTATCTGGCTCTTCCTGGCAGCAATATTCATGCGAATCATCAACAAATCTGTTCCTAAAATACTTTCTCTCATAAAACAAAGGGTTAAGAACACAAACATCCACCAAAAAGGAGCCTTTTCCTGGGTAGATGGGACAAGGAACGTTTAACAAATCTTCTATATCCTAAAGCTGACTGAGCCCGTGAGGTTTTAGGAGGAACCCATGTGCTGTATCAAGCAGACATCTCAACCATTTTGAAATGGAATTTTAATTTTTTTTCCCTGGAAATAAAGAAGGCCCTTCCACACCCTCAGTGCTGTCTCCTTCTGCAGAAACAAATGCCTCTTAAAAACCCTGGGAGCTGAGCAAACTGAGAAAATCAATGAACTTCTTTTTCCCCCACCAATATCTAAATAGACGTTTTTATGTGTTTTTACATCGCTAGCTGTTGAACAAAAGGTCACTGCTGATTTGAAGTCAGGCTTTATAACCCAGATGGCGTTCAAAAAGAAAAAGAAAAAAAAGCCATTTCTTTGGCTTTTCTTTTTTTCAGAGGGTGAATAAAAAGATAAAAGAAACAAACATATAAATATACATATTGCTATGCTCTGTCATTGCAATGGCTCTGTAGAAAAAGTCAAGCTGCTGACAAACTCTGGGTACAACGACACCAATGAACTTGTATCATGTTTGGCAGCACGACCTTCCCCGTAAGTCAGAGTGGCATCGGTCTATAAATCATGGAGATTTATGGACAAATCTTGTAAGAACAATAGCCTTTCTCCCTTCTAATATTTACCTCTCCGTTCCCATTGTAGCAGTGGATTTCTGTCGCGAGCTATTCTTTGGAAATGTATTCTGTCAAAAGCAATCTGTTAGAAGTGCTCTCCAGATTTAAGCCAAAATTAAAGAGAATGAGGTTTATGCTGAAGGAGGACGCAAACCTCAGCACAGTTAAATGAATTCTGCTGCATAACAAATGTCTGCTGTTAGATTTGCCCCAAACAGAGTTTTTCATTTGGGAACAAACCCTCCCAGATTCGTATGGGGCGAGTGATTGATCCTGGCTGCGAGCAGAGGCGTTGCACCACGAGCTGAAAACCTCTCTGGAAGCAGCTACGCTGGAGGGAGTAATTTGTGCAAATTACTGTTTCTCCTGTTGTCACTCCGAGCAGTTCCCAGGCTTTTATACTCGGTAACAATTTTAAATATTTATCTTCTGAAGCAAAGCGATATTGTGTTTCCAAAACAACGTTTGATGGTCAAACAAACGGTAGGATGTTTTCCTGACATGGTGCATTTTCCTTTCAGCTGAGCAGGAAGATTTGTGCCCTGTTTTGAGGAGGGTGTTGCTCTGCTTCGCTGCTTTTCCTTCAGCTGTTGGGTTTTGCTTTGACTCTCGCTGCTGGATGAGGCTCCCACAGCCATCCCAGCATCCTGGCGTGGGTGCCTCGTGGCAGGGGGTTCTTCTGCCTTGTGGGCAAAAGGGGCCTCTCCGTTGGCATTTGCCAGTGTCAGGAATAGAGATGCTCTGCTGTCTGGCAGCAGGAAAAATAAATGAGTTTTTAGACCACTTGTAATTTAACAAATGTGTATTTTATAGAAGCAAACAAGCAACCGGGCAGAAGCAGAGAGGGATTCATGACACGGGTGAAATTTTGGCACTTTTTAGTTTCCTATTGACTCCAAAAATACCAGTGTTACTTTGAGATTTTTAAGGGCAGCACATCCTTTGGTGAAAATAGAACAGAAGACCTAGGCTGGCTGGTAATCTGTCCCTTCTGAGTGACAGTCAGTCATACCAGAGAAACCAGAGGCTGGGCTGCAGTGGGATCCTCATCCCTTCACAGAAACAGGGCTGGAGGGAGCCCCGAGAGATCCACCCACTTGTCCCAAGCAGGACCAAATCCCAGTAAATGTTTCTGATGAATCTTTGTCTAAGCAACACTTAAAAACCTCCAGGGATGGATATTTCATAGGTTCCACAAACAGTCCCTTAATAACCTGCTACAAATGAAAAGCAAATTTAATGAGGACTCCAGCAGCTCCCAATTCAAACATCACTTCAGAAAAACAAAGAAGTAAAAGAATGAAATTAATTTACATCTTTTGGCAGGAAAATGTAAATCACTAGAAGGAAAGGAAGGCATATGGTAACTACACTCTTAGTGTGTAGTCAGGAAGGGAAACTGGTGCAGCAGCGGCTGCGTTTACCAACTGAAATGTGAAAAATCAAAATAATCCTGTTGAAAATAACAGATACAGCTGATAGCACCTGGTACTAAACTGAAGGAATAAATGTCAAAGAGGCTGCACAAAGTACAGTCCAGGATATGCTGGGATGGCACAGCCATGTCTGTGAGTCAAGTGACACTGTGTGGGAAGGAGGAGGAGGAGGACTCTGTGCAGCCATACCAGAGCTACAGCTGCCATTAAAAATTAAAAAAAGAGTTTCTTCCAGGAGAGAAAATCAATGATTTTTTGTTGTTGTTGTTTTTATTTAAATTTAAAAAAAAAAAATCTGCAATAAGTTATAACATTAAGAGATTAATTAAATTATTCTTTGCAAAAAAAATCCATTTGTGACATCTTAATGTGTCCTAAATATAGTAAGTTCTGGGATGGGCTGCTTGCTTACCAATAGAATTGATGATATTAATCACGTTCATGATGGGCACGTGGCAGCTACGCTCAGGTCTGGCTCGCTCCGGTATGATTGCTCTGTCTGGTGGAAAAAAACAAGTTTAATGTGACATCATCAATCTAAGACCAAGAATGGGATAGATTTTCTGATTACGAGGTTAAGTGATGCATCAAGAGAGAGCAGAGCTTGGTCATTGCTAATCATTTAAATTTAGGAAGACTGAGGACCATGACATTATTGGCTGGCATTAAAGAGCAGCTCTTTGATACCAGCCATTTGTATGTGTCCTTTCTCCTTTATGACTATATTTATTATCCAAGCAATAGGAAAATAGGCTCGAGGAAGCTGTTCTGTGCATTCTTTTCGTCTTTGGTTCTGTCTAGGTTCTAGAAATGCTTGCACAGGCCTGAATATAACACACATTTTGCTCTTGGGTCAGTGCAATCTCGCTGAAACTGCGGGAGAAGAGGGAAATGTATCAGGCATAAAAGGAAAGTTGGCACTAGATCTGCAGACCCCGTTACCTGTGGGCTATTTAACTTCAGTGTGTTGGTGTTCTCTGCAGGGGCCAGTTTCCAGTCAGGTTTGATCTGTATTATGCAAAACAAGGACTGAATCTCCATAGAGTCATAGAATGGTGTAGGTTGGAAGGGACCTTAAAGATCTGAGCTTCCTTGGCCTCATCTGGTATCACCAGGAGCTGGAGTTTCCTCCTGGAAATTATGGGGAAGGTGATGGTGGGTGCTAGTCCTCGCTATGTAGCTCTGCCAGGGTGAGCTGGTGCATTGCTGCTTGGAAGAGCAGGACAAGACCCAGATGAGCTGTTATGACTTTTGTCTTATAGCTGCAAGGCCAGCAAACAACCTGGGAACAAGCAATCCTCTGAAATGTGATTGTCCCCGACATTTGTTCTGCAGTACACTTCCTACGTGATGTAACTTCCTTCAAACCAGTCCAGTGATTCCCATTAATGCACATTGGTTCTCATTTTCTGAAATGTCCTGCTCCCAGTGAAGCCCCTGGTCCTCAAAATGCAATGAAATGAGTAGATGAATCAAGATAGACTGTCCTGCTGCAGTGCTGCCTCTGTTTCCCCTGGCAATAATCTCATCATTGAACCACTGCTGCCCTGGTTCAGAATGTCGTTTCTTAGTAGAGGATTAGATTCTTCTTTCATAAAAGTAAAAAAGAAAGACAAGGTTGAACCCTCAAGAGTGATTTTTAATTATTTCCAGATCTTCTGGATCATTAGGAAGATGAAAGATGGCATCAGTTAAGATGCAGGGCACACTGATAGAATGTAATTGATTTTTACATATATTTAACTGATGATTCATAAAATGTGATATGGCTGAAGCTGCACAGCCTGAAGTGCAGTCTGAATGTGAAAGGTCCAAGCTCATAATAGAGAGATTACTGGGTCTGCCACTTCTGAAGGTGAGAGCCTGAGGACAGGATTCTTGACATTCATCATCATTATCCTTATTTATTATTTGCGTTTATAGCAATGTCTAGAGGCTGGATCCTGACGTGGACTGTGCTAGGTGCTCACAAGTAGAACAGAGAAATGAAATGCAAGAGCACAGGCTTGGCATGGTCAACACCAGGGTGTCTGTTGGGGCTGGGATTTGACTCGTGGAGCCTTCTCCTCGCTGTGTACTAGTACGTGCTGTCCAGAATCCGTTAGATCTTTTTTTCTAATGTTACGTCTTTCATCTATAAAGAGACTTGTCAACCTCACTGTCTTTTGATGATTTTGGTGGCTCTGGCTTCCTGGTATCTAACCAGCAGCCAAAACTGGGGGTGCTCCCAAGCTCTCCCCACCCAAACCACCCTCGGAGGAGGCTGTGGCTCCATGCGAGGGGCACCCACAGCTCCCCAGTACCCCCTGGCTCAGGGCAGAGGGGGAAGCTAAGCCCACCTTAAGCAATCTCTATCACAGCCACTGTTTGTCAGGCTAAGGACTCTGAGGATTAGATCTGACAGCCAGCCTAGAAAACCTGTGCAAACCCTCCTCATCTAGGAGATGTTCCAGGCTTTGATAGCTTCAATTTTTCATTTCAGGGACTTATATTGATTGCTTTAAGAATTACACACACACACACACACAGAGTACAGGAAAATCAGAGCAAACTTTTTCCCAAACAGTCATATCCCAAAGGACTGGGAAGGATTGATTTTTACACGTTCAGCTTTTAGGCTATTCACATCTCAATCCAGACAATTTTCTTTCAAGACAGTCCACTACAGTCCAGTTAATTGTATTTTCTAACCAAGCAGTGGAAGAGATTTGTTGGCTTTACTGGCCAAAGAAGACACAAATCTTTTCTTCCAATTTTTTACCTTGAGTTGATAATATAGTGAGTGAATTTGTGACCCTGAAAGCAATAAAATATCAAATTGTTGAGTCCAACACAACAGGGAAAAGATTAGTTCATGGAGGAATTTAAAGACTTAGAAAGGAGGACCTGGATGTATATTTTTCTACCTTTTTTTTTATTATTGGGTAGCAATTACTCTTGGTATAACTTTCCAATTTGATCAGGACAGTACACTAGCTCTGATTCTGTGCTTCACATAGTAACTTGGAAAAATAATCCCAGTCTGGGCATTAAAAAAAGCATCCTTTTATATATTTTCTTTGGCTACAAGTTTAATAGTTGGATGTATCATACTTGAGCAGGTTAGGTATCCCAATGACATCTTGTAAATTGGGTTAAAAATATAGTTTTGTAATACCTCCTATCCATGTCTGAAGGTTTACTTAAGGCTCAGATGTTATAAAATAATCTGTTAAAATATGTGGTTTTATTGGAAGTAAGACCATGAGACACAATTAGATCGGAAAGGTGCTGCTTTGTTGAATAGCAGCACAAAGACAATTATCTAATTATCTCACTACTTCGTTCAGCACTTCACAAGCTGCAGAATTACAGATCCAAGCAGTGAAATCAGTGAGGCTTCACTCAGTGCTAGGCTATTTTAAAGTCTCCCGAGGGCTGGTGGCAGTGGGAGCAGTGGTGACACCCCAGGGATGAGCTGGTGGGAGGACTGTGGTCATGCCAACTAGTTTGATAGTTCATGGGAGGTGAGATCAATCTAGTCCAAGAGATGACAGGATGCTTCTTGCACGAGGAACCCACACTGGTTCTGACCCAATTTTGACAAATCCAGAGGGTCAATTAAAGTGAATCTTTAATCAATCTTTTTTTCAATGCTTTTATGAAAATAGCTTTTTAAAAAATACAACAAAAATTCATTGTGGTCAGAATATTTTGCAATTCCACTAATACAGCAGCATGCTAGACCTTCTGTCAGTGTTCCTAGCTGACTGAGGAATCTCATCTCATAAAACAGCTCGCCAAAAGTATGTGACCTGGTGAAACTGAAAGTAAAGTTTCAACCCACTTAGTTTCTTGAAGCCTTGGGGGAGAAAAAGTGGGGTGCACCAAGCAAACAGGCGTTGACCCTTCAATGCAATATTGGATGCGTGAAGTTGTAATAACAGTTACTGCGAAGAAGTGTTTACTCTGTTCCAGCAAAACAAGCAAATAAACTGCCGATGGTGGTTTGAAACTTCATACAGTGTAATATTCCTGTAATGGAATGCTTTTAGAGAGGAGCAATAAAAATAAATTGAAAAGTGCTTTTCTGCTGGATACAGCTGGCATAAGCACCATCTGAGCAAACAGGATAACACGAAGCTTAACGTAACATCTCTGTTTTTATTGCTTAGAAGCGACAGGTCTTATAATAGTATAAATTCACTTAAAAAATGGACTTTTTCAGAAGCCCTCTGTGTTAATTCCGAGCAGTATAATTACAGGTCTTTTTACGATTTAGGTTAGAGACCAATTAGCTTGCTTCCAAGGCTCTTGAAAGACTGTTCTTCACCTTCCATGCAGGTCTCACTCTGCTCTGAATTTATACACATGAAGCAGTGAAGTGAAATTGTTCATAACCAAGGGAAGTAACCGTGTCTGTTGGCTTGGCTTTGCTTTAAGTACATTTTCTGCAAGACGGCTGTCATAAGAAATGCAAATTAGCAGTGAGGCACTTGCTTCTGTAAACCAGAGTACATAAAATGCTTGTGCAGTTCTTGGGAGTCGTCGATGTTTTGCAGCCCTCCTGAGTGTCCCTGCATCGCTCCATCCTGTTCACAGGCTGATTCCTTCCCTCGTGCAGCTTTACGTGTCCTATTCCCATCCCGGTCTGAGTTGTTGACCATCTCTGTCTCACCCAGAAACTTGCTTGTTTCCAACAGTGAAGGTTGCTCAATGGGTTGTCTCTGAAGGCTTGGGTGCAGGACGCTATATAAAAAATAAATACTCTCCTTTAGGAAAGATATTTCAATGCTTTCCCAGCTTCTATGTATTAAATATATATATATCTATAGTGTGTCATGTAAGTAGTTATATAAAGGGTTGCTCAAGTTCATGTGTCTGCTTGCTCTTCTGTTGTTTTGCATCTCATACCAAAAAATCCGCATGTGGGTTGTATGTGGGTTGCAGGATGGTCTTGCAGAATGGTTTCAGAGCGAGCTGCACCTAACTCTGTAAAAAATGGAAAACGTGTCTTATTGTAAAGACTAGAGAAGGGTAGAGAGAATTTCTGATTGGTAAACATACTACTTAACTTTTAAGCCAGCTCTTTAGCTGATATAAAGAAGAGATATTTCCCTACTCACTTTTCTTGCATTTCCTGCCATGCTTACTGTCACCTGCTCACAGCTCTGCTAGCATTAGCAGAACCAGAATGGGATTTTTGCTTCAGCTTTCCCTTGGAAAGTGTACAGAAAGAGCACGACCTCAGTGCTTGAAGTTGCTCTTGCAAATAGAGCCTTTAGTCTTCAAATTTCCCTTTGAAAGATCCTAAGGAGTAGAAGCTGTGATACAGCCCAGGGAAGCTGCAGCACTACCACCAAATTCCCCAGCTGCTTTCTTTGCTAAGCAGCCGTGTTACACTTGATTTTCCTTGCCTTGTGCTCGATAATACTTGATGATAATCTTAATTTGTGTTGTTCTTTGACTTCTGACTAAAGATGACTTTTACATCTACATTAAGGGAGTTGCTTCTTCACTGCAATGCAGGGTTTTCTGGGACAGAATTCCCTGGCTGTTTAACAGTACCTGCACACAACAGCTCTGGATGTGAAGTGACAAATCTGTTATTAATATATGACTAAGTAGCCTAAGGGTTCAATAGTGTCTTTCTCCTCAAGGTCACTGGTTCAAATGTAACACAAGCTGGAAGTTGAAGTTATTACCATTTGATGGCTTTTTGTTAGTCTGTGTAAAATTAAGGTTGCACATCGTGCACATTAATGGACTTTCTCTGGGACACGTCTTAACATTGTACGCTTAGAAGAACCATCAGACATGCAGAATGATGGTCCTTTACCAGTGAGCAGACACTTCACTCTCTGCTGGTGTTGCAGAACTGATGCCAATTGTTTGCTGTTTTCAGAGGCATGATACTGATCTCTGTTCTGCTGTCTCCTCTGCAGCTTCTGCATATGAGCAGGTTATCGTGGATTTATTGACACAATATTTTATAGGGAAATGCAAGCTTATTCTGCCTGCTGTCCAAGCCTTGGATCTAGATGCTCTATCATCACAGTTAACCTAAACTAATAATTCTGCCAGGACTTGGGGCTCAGTGGCATGCTGATACACAGCTTGTGGTCATCTTGAAATGCAGATGACTTTCACCTGCCCAACTGATAGTCCCATCATAGTGAGAATAAAATTCCTGCTAACAGGATGCCAGCGCTCACTCAAACCAGGCCCACCAAGGGAAGGCTCCTCAGGAAACCAAATCTCTCTTCTGTGTAAATTCCTGGAGCCAGCAGCAGAGCAAAACCACCATCACATCTTGATGAGGAGAGTGGCCATGGCTCTGGTGCAGAGGCGAGCGCAGAGCCTGCCTGCTTCCCTTTATTGCTTTTAATCGGGCGTGCAGCTCTGGTGATTGGGTCTTTAATACGTGACAAACATCTGATCTGTTCCCCATTCCTCAAGCCTGTCTTGTTGCCTTTCTTGTTACAGCAGAATGATTACAGAGCACTTTGTCAATAACCCAGCAAACCTATCATACGGTCGATCGATGGGAGCCGGTTTTGTCCAAACTTGCCTTAGCTGCGTGTCTGAGGAATGCCAAGGGGAGGGATGTTTCTTTGCCACTGATCAGGAGACATTACCTTACAGATATTCCTCTCTGTCTCTTTTGTCTATATAAAACCTATTGTTGCTGATTGGTATCTAGGAGCTCTGCATGAAAAGAAATCCCCCAGGTCTGCTCCTGCTATCCATCAAGTCATTAGACGATGAGGTCATTGGTGTGCAGGAGCTCTGGACAGGACCGTGTCCCATCACGTTGTGCAGGTGCAGGGGAAGCAACAGCCACTCCCCACAGAGCTGCAAGAGGAGATTGTGGTT
This sequence comes from Antrostomus carolinensis, assembly GCF_000700745.2. Taxonomy (NCBI): domain Eukaryota; kingdom Metazoa; phylum Chordata; class Aves; order Caprimulgiformes; family Caprimulgidae; genus Antrostomus; species Antrostomus carolinensis. The sequence continues at coordinate 1,750 of NW_010336323.1, read as the reverse complement.
TGTAGTGAGGAGGTTGGAGGGCTGAGATGAAGCGAGTGACCCAAGATCCCAAATCTATGGGAGCAGCACTGGACACCTGCTGAGGCTGCACCGTTCACGTGGAATCGTATGAGGAAGGATGTGAAGCTGTGGGATGGGTCCCCCCATAAGCATTCTGCTGGGGGGGTTTTCCTGCACTTACCTGAAGCAGCTGAACTGGGAGCAGAGTTGCCCAAAAGAGAAATAGCCAGACACTCCCAGGAGGGAATTCAGCCCATCTGCAGCCAAAGAGCTTCCAGAGATGTCTATCTGATGACTGCTCCACAGCTGTTAGCCATTGGATTTTTGACTTGGAAACCTCAGTGAAGTACTTACATTTGGATAGGATGAATCCAAACCCTTATTATGTGTCTAGTTTTTACTCTTTCTAATTCTTTTATGAATCCAGGCTCTTGCTGGCAGGAAATGAAGACCAGGGAAGTGAATCTACAGCATATCTGTTTGCTGATACCGCTGCATCCTCAGTGACAGTATCTGTGACCTGTATTCACTAACGCCTCCGCGCTGCAGCCTTCCGATCTGCAAATCGAGAGATGAAAGCTCTGATAGTGTCTCCAGTGTATGTTTGTTGTTTAACTTCACAGATGTATTGAAAAAAAAAAACCCAACATGGGTGAAAAATACAGAGAGAAAATACTTTTGTTAGCTGGGAATTTGTAGAGGCTGTTGCAAAAATTCCACCTGACGAGGCTGTGAGGAGTAAGGGGATGTTTCCCCAGGGCAGGAGGGATTTTATCCTGTTTGGTTATCAGATCAATGCTTGATCAAAATCTCTGAGTTTGCTGCTGAGGTTTTTTCTTCATTGTTAACTGTGTGAAGAAGATGCCCAAAGGTTTGGCTGGCCGTGTCGATCCCTTTCTGGCCATGTACTCCTCTGTCCTCACTGACTTTCAAAGCAACCTCCTGCTTTCATGTGCCATACAGGCCAGAGTTCTACCACTGATAAACCAGACTGGTGGGTCTAAAGGTTTCCAGTAGAAATTTAGTGGTGTCACCAGTTCTTTTGGGTCCAGAGAGAACTTGTATAAAAGGAAGGTACACTGAATTTGATATCCAGGGATACTGTCCAAGGACAAAGCAGTTTGACCTAAATTCTTCCATGTAATGGGAGAGCTTGTGGTAATGAATTCTGTCTTATCTGTGTGATGGGGTTATGATTTGCAGACATCAAAATCCGTAATTCAGTGAATGCCGCTCTAAACTTGGGAGGGCGGCTAAATAAATAAATAAAATTTGTCAATGCAGAATAATGTGCTTGCACATGGTTAGCAATAGCCAGGCAACCATATATCACAGCAAAGAATAATGTCAGGTTTTGGAATCAGATAAATTGCAAATAACAATGCAGAAAACAACTGAACCTTGAGGAATATCAGCAGCTGGAGCAGATGAGGTGGCTGTGAAAAGCCATTGTTTGGAAGAGAGAAATAGAGACCAGTAAGACAGGAGGGGAAAAAAAAAATGAGGAGGGAACAACAAGCTGTAAAGCTGTGATCAAGTGCAGGAGAGATGATAAAAGGCCATGGACAGCCCAGAAAAAATATTAAGAAGCAATATAATGCAGCATCAGTGGAGATAAGATGATAATTTGTTGCTCTCAGCAGAGCTGTTTCTGCACCAAAGCTCTTTCTAGACTCAGAAGCTGAGCTCAGTTCTGCCTTGTGCCTCGTGCAGTGATTTACTGGAGAGTCTGGGAGTGGCTCTAGGACTG
>NW_010336322.1:0-207 GCF_000700745.2 Antrostomus carolinensis | reverse complement strand
TTCAGCAGGCAAGCTTCCTGGGATAGACTCTCCCTGCCCGTGGCGAGTCACACTCGAGTTTGGCATTGGCTGTGCGTCAACCTTTTGGTGGGAAGACATGCACTCCTACCTACACAGAACATGAAAACAATGTCACCATGTTTCCTGAGATCAATGGCCTCTGTTTTCAGAAACCCGTCCTGCACTCGGGGCAACATCTTCTGCCTG
>NW_010336321.1:16171-22524 GCF_000700745.2 Antrostomus carolinensis | reverse complement strand
GGTCTCTTCTACAGTGGGTTCTGGTAAGAGATGAAAAGTGCCACGGGTTAAGGCTGGGGTCAGCTGGCCTCAACAGATCCCCTCACTGAGGAGGGCCAGCAGAAATCAGCAGGGGGGTGAAGCAGGAGCTGACCCCTCTCGGGTCATTCTGGGCCATCCTCCACTCTGGGGTTCCCAACCTGGAGACATCTCAACTCCCTCACACAACCTCCTGCCCCTCAAGGGTCACCCTCATGGGGCATAAGTTGCTGGTTGAAGGGGGTATGAGGTCCTTGTTTGATCCTCCTCATCTTGAGGCAGCTGACCTGTCTTAGGGGCTGCCCATTGTACCTCATGTCTCATGGTCCAGCCCTGGAACTCTTGGTCCAGGGCTTCCTGATAGCTCCAGGAGGGTTCAAATCTTGGACCCCAACCCAGGGGTCTGAGTCCCAACAGCCTGTCAAGGGCCACGTGCCGCTTTGCTTCACTTACCACACAGAGAGTTGACACAGACTCTGCCCTCGGGACACTGCGAACATGAGGGTCCTTCCTTGTACGGCTTCCGGCCTTTCATGTTGCCCCTGGAAGGAGAAGACACCAAGAAAAAGAAGGTGTGAGGAGATGGGGAAACACCCATCACAACGAGGGGATCTGATTCAAGTGGAACGTCCCAGCCAAGTCAAAACTCAGGATTGATGTAAAAAACCCCAGGTTCTGGTCTCCTGCCCCAGACTGTCAGTGCCATTTACTCAACAGCCTGACCCCGAGGCTGCTAAAACCAGGGGAGACATCTCCATGGACCAGATCCTTCACCACCCCTTAGAACAGAGCAGTCAATAGGCATTTGGACAGGTGATTATTGTCTCCTTTCTGCTCAAGACCCCTAAGAAGATCTGCAGCAACCAGCTGCTCTTGTTGGTCTCACCAGATCCAAGCAAGTGGTCCCCAAGGATTGTCCCAGGGCTTTGCAAGCAGGAACCCACCTCTCCTCCCATGTCCAACCCTTCCTGCTGGTGCAAACGGGCTTTTCCACCCCAGGAGAGCACTGCTGCTCTTGGGGAAGAACAGGACACAGAACAGGGAGCTGCTGGTGGTACCCTCAGCTATTGCAGCATCAGCCTGGGGTAGGTCTCAGGGGGGGTGGGGAGGTCCCTCCTAGGGTCTGTGCCAGGAGCTGAACCAGACCTCAAAAATGGCAATCATGGGCAAGGATCACCAGACAGCCCTTCCTTCCTCTGTGACCAGCCCAAGATAACAAAGGCCTTGGCTTTTATTTCTGAACAAGGCCAGATCCTGCTCTGATAAAGGACTGAAGGAAGGACATTTCCAGCACAGAAACCCCATGGAGATGCACCAACCCACGTGAGACATGGGACTTACGGGGGATAATAGTTGCAAACCAGCAGGTACATGTCCTCTGTTTCGATTCCATCGATCTTCTCACAGAACTTTGCCCCACAGCCAATCTGATGTGTGCTTGCCCAGACCACCTAAGGCAAAGGTGAAGGTGAGGTGTTTGGGTGAAGGAAGGTGCCCTGTTGGTAACCCGCCCTCTGGCCGTGGTGGCTGCTCTGTCACTACACCAATGTCCCCCTCATCTCTTAGTGTGTGAGCCAGATCCCACATCTCCACATTTAACTGTCCAGATCCTGCTCCTTGCCCATGGACCACCTTCCCAACTGAGGGCTGCAGCCCACATATCCAAGTGCCACAGCTTTCCTACCACGTAGTCCACCCAAGCAGAGCATCACCTTCTCTATTTGGTCCTGGAACCCTCCATCCATCCATCCTCATATTTACCACCACCACCTCTGCTCCTCCTTGCTCCCACCCAAGCTGTGAAGAAACACTCAGACCTCATAGCGTTTCTTCTCATAGACCTCACCCAAAAAAGAGCTGAAGAGCTTGGTTAAAAAAAGAAGATCTTCTCCAAAAGGCTGGTCATGGCTGGCACCACGTCCAGGTCCCCCCTGCATCCCTGTGATTCCTACCTGGCTCCCCTTTCCTTTGCAAAGACCCTGGTAGAACTCCTTCCCCAACAACCCCATCCCTCCACCCCAGCAGCCTGGTACCTGGGTGTAGTGGCCACACATCTGCCCAGGGACACACGTGGAAGTCGACAGGTTGTAATATTTCTCCTCCCCGTTCCAGTCTTCCACAGCAAATTCCAGGTCCAGGGTTGGGGCCATAGCGAAGAGGTTTTCCCCCCGTCGGCCCCTCTCCTTGTTGTGGTCCCAGATGCACTTCTCTGCATAGGCTTGAGCAAAGGCCTCCAGCTCCGTGTCCCAGCTCTGGAAGGAGCTCAGTGTCAGCACACAGAGAGGGACACTGGGCTCTCTGACAGACACCAGGACACCTACCAAGGACCTCTGGGCTCTTTGGCCACAATTACCCCATTCATGAGTAAAATTCAAATCCCAACCCAACGTGGTCCTGAGGAGAGGGGAGCTCCAGAATCAGTCCCAGCACAAACCAAACCTCAGCTTATAGGTCAAACAGGGGAAGGTCAGAGCATCAGCACGACTCTCACAGCCTTGCCTGGAGCATCTCTGACATCATCATGGAGCATCCTCAATTCCACGTGGAGAAACCACTGAAGTTGGATGGAGGAAGGAGGAAACTCACCCTGAATCACACGGGAGGGGGACTGGGGACACCCTTCCCTGACCAGGGTGGGCATGGGAGGAGAGCAGGACACATCTCCCCGAGCAGCTGCACATAGGCTGGGAGCACTCGCTCCTGGGAAACATCATCTGTTTGTCTGGACCCGAGACGCGGCCGGCTGCCTGCCAAGAGCCTCCACCGCCAGCTGAGCCCACCAGCCCGGGGTCCCCTGCTGACCACGTTGATATGCAGGAGGAGAAGGAGGAGGAGGGGAGGTTTTCTCGCAGGGAGGCATACAGAGAACCCTACACCACAGCTGTTTGGACTGTCCTTGCACCATTTGATGGAGACAGCAGCTTTGCTTCTGCAGCCAGCTGGAAGGCAGCCCAGTAAATGGTGGGTCCTAAGGGGGGACCTTCTCAGATGGAGCAGAGCTGGACCCAAAGGGGACAGAGCACGGCTGTGACACAGGACATGTCACCACTGGGGTGTTGAGGGGATGTGGCCCCTGAGCAGCGGCGCTAAGGGACTGGGGCGGGGAGGAAACACCAAAATATCTGGATGGGGGCACAGGACGGTGGTTGACCTCCCACCATGGCCCCACACCAGGTTGAGCACAGTGGCTGGAATCATGGAATGGTTTGGTTTGGAAGGGACCTTCAAGCTCATCCAGTCCCAACCCCCCTGCCAGCAGCAGGGACACCTTCCACTAGACCAGGTTGCTCAAAGCCTCATCCAACCTGGCCTTCAACACTTCCGGGGGGGGCCAGCCACAGCTTCTCTGGGCAACCTGGGACACTGTCTCACCACCCTCACACCAAAGAATTTCTTCCTAATATCTCATCTAAACCTCCCCTCTTTCAGCTTAAACCCATTTCCCCTTGTTCTGTCGTTAACTGCCCTTATGAAAAGTCCCTCCCCAGCTTTCTTGTAGCCCCTTCAGGTACTGGAGACCCACTTTGGGGAGCGCACATCCCTCTCCCTCTGGCACAGAGCTGAGCTCCATCAACAGGGACTCGCACCTGCAGGATTTGCCTCATTAAATAAGAAAAGTGGCTTTAGGCTGCGTATCCCCCTCATCACCCGACTATTTCCACAGCAACCAGATCCGTGTCCCAAACAGAAGCGTGGGGTGAGCTCAGCCGGGCTCGGTGCCACGGCAGCAGGTGAACTCGGAGGCAAAGACAGTCCAAGCAAACGTCCCGGGAGGGAAGCGAGGGGACGATGCTCTCATGGAAAACCTCTACCAAGAAATTGTCAGGGCTGCTGTAAGTGAAACATGTGTTGTGCTGAAAAGAAAAAAGAAAAAAAAAAGAAGAGAGAAAAGAGAGGAGAGAAGAGAAAAAAAAGAAAAAAGAGAAAAAAAGAGAAAAAAAGAAAAAAGAGAAAAAAAGAGAAAAAAAGAAAAAAGAGAAAAAAGAGAGAAAAGAGAGAAAAGAGAGAAAAGACAAAATAAAAAAGACAAAATAAAAAAGAGGGAGAAGAGAGAGAAGAGAGAGAAAAGAGAAAAGAAAAAAGAAAAGAAAAGAGAAAAGAAAAGAGATAAAAGAGAGAAGAGAAAAAAGAAAAGAAAAAAGAGAGAAATGAGAGAAAAGAGAAAAAAGAAAAAGGAGAAAAGAGAAAAGAAAGAAAAAAGAAAAAAAAAGGCAAAAAAAAGGCCTTTGGCTCTGGGCTGCGAGCGGGTTTTGTATTTTTCAGCAGACACAAAGCAGCTGTGGAGTGGAGCATCTCAAAGCCCACAATCTGCAATCAAAGCTTCAGCCGGGTTCAGAATGGGCTTAAGGACCTTGGGAAGTTGTTTCCCTCAGGCTTTCTCTGAGCCTTTGGCTCCAAAACCCTCATTCTCTGAGTTTTCTGTGCCTTGCTTTGGTGGGTCTCCGTGGGATCGTGGTGCTCAGGGTTCTGGCTCTGTCCCCTTTGAGTCCGAGGTCACTAATCAGACCTCCTGTGCCTGAATATAGGTTTTTTGCTTCATTTGCTCTGTAAATTCCCATTTACCAACCCACAAAGGTTTAATTCAGCCTGGGCAACTTGTGGGACAGGGAGAGAGGTCTCCTCCAAGCCCATAGTGACCAGAAGAGCAAAGCACTCCAACTGTCCACGATAAACCATTGTCCTCCTCCCCCGTGCGCGTGGCAAACAGTGAGAAAATCCCATGTGGTGCAAGATAAACACGAGAGCCAAATTTTAATCAAATCAAGTGTCCGAATTAGACAAAAAGCAGCACCAGCTCAAGAGCTTGTTTTTGTCCCCACTGCAGCCACAAGTGATGATGGACACCTGACTCAGTTTCCCCAAACAAAAAGAAGAGAGCTTTTTAGGAGCTCCTGCACCTCCAGCACAGCCACACACAAGCTACGGTGGGGATTAGGAGAGTGATGGAAAACCCAAATAACTGAACAACCTGGTGGTCACGTTTGAAGTTGTTGTTCCCTCCTATAGATAAAACCCATCCACCTGCAAAGGCAAGTGCCCCACACAGCAGATCCCCCTCCAGCCCGTGGTGATGTCCCACGTGCCTCCCCTCCTCATCACAAGGAGCTCCAGCGAGCGCTCAGGTGAGTGAGACCCGCATCGCTCAGAGCATCAGGGGACTGGGATCACACTTTGGAACTTCCACAAACAATCAAAGACAACTCTGTAGGTGAAAAGAAACTCATCTCTTTAGAGGCAGTTGAGGGAACCCTCCCACAGAATTGCTCTGCCTCCCCTGAAGAAAACCCCGATCCCTCCTTGCATTGCGACCCAGGCTTTGCACCACACAAACACCCTCTGCCATGAAAGCCACTTACCATCTTCAGCATATCCATAGCAGGAGGAGACACCTGGGAGCGGTATTTGTTATGTCCATCCAAGATTATCTTCTTTTCTTCATCGCTCAGGGACCAGCTGAGCTCCAGCGTTGTGAGCAACAGGAAAACAGGAGGAAGACCTGAGCTCAGCATCGTGCAGTCAGCTTCTGCTCTTAGCAGCCCACGGCTCTGGCAGTCGGATTTAAAGCACCTCCCAAAAGCAAGGAACACCCAACAGCTTGAAGATTGGGGAGGAAATGTGTTTCTTTATGAGAGCCGAGTTTCGGAGCCACGCGGTACACACCCAGCTCACATATCGGCCTTGATGGAGAAGCAGCAGCACGGCTGGTGCCAACGAGAGTGCAGGGTCCACTCCCCAAGACCGACCCCGTGTCTGAATCATAATCCCTGGATTGGGATTTTCATCCAAACATCTGCTGCTCCACACCTCAGACATCCCCTAAGCCCTCACTGAGGGGTCCTCTCTTGTATCTCCTGTCTGTTTTCTCCTAAACTATAATAATAATAATTATTATTAATAATACATCATAATAATAATAATCCCTAGGCAACCAGCAAAGCTCTGTTTTACCCAAGTGTCCTCCCCTGTCCCTGGGACGCAGCTGCCTCCAGAAATGAAGGCAACACGATGTACATCCCCTAAGCCCTCACTGAGGGGTCCTCTCTTGTATCTCCTGTCTGTTTTCTCCTAAACTATAATAATAATAATTATTATTAATAATACATCATAATAATAATAATCCCTAGGCAACCAGCAAAGCTCTGTTTTACCCAAGTGTCCTCCCCTGTCCCTGGGACGCAGCTGCCTCCAGAAATGAAGGCAACACGATGTAACTGCTGAGCAGAGTTTGCAGCATGGTAACTCCCCAAGCCCACCTCACCCAGCCCCATCACCCAGCCCCGTGTCCGTGCACTGGCCACACTGGGGGAAAAACCACGGGCAGAACAGGCACAACC
>NW_010336321.1:14634-16134 GCF_000700745.2 Antrostomus carolinensis | reverse complement strand
AGGGCTCCCCCAGCCTGCTGGGAGGTGGGGGGTAAGCAGAGGGTTGATGTCCTTCCCTGTGCCATCAGGAGAAGGGTGAGGAGGAGAACAGGATATAGAGCTGAAATTGCCCCCCAAAAGGGGAGTTGAGGGTCTGTAGCTGCCCTCAGGGCTGGCTGGGGTGACCAGCCATTAGCTCTGCAGGGCCAGGCTGTGCTCCCTCCCCAAGCAGACACCTGGGGGGCTCAACATCAGGTGTCCCAAATCATCCCACCATGGAGACAGTCTGGCAGTGACCCTCCAGCCTGCCTGCAGCCTCTTCCTCCCCATCTGCGATTGTGCAACCGCCCCGGCTCTGCTCCAGGAGCTGCCTTTGGGGATCGCAGGCTGTTAGGAAGGATCAGCGGGTGGGCAGCTCTCACTAGCAGAGCCAAGTTAATCACACACCGTTGGCTCAACCTTCCCGTCTCCCCTCCTGGCTCCCCAGACAACGCTTTGCCATTTTTCCCTTTGCTTTGGACCATGCTGATCACCTCTCTTGCCACAAAATCTCTTCTACTGCCTCCCAGATCTCTTACCTCTGCATCTCTTACCTTCTCCTTCATTAGGATCTACCACACTCTCAATAGTCCAACAGTTTCTGCAGGCAGGGTCTGAGGCTAACATCTCAACAGGCTATCTTCAACTCATCTGGTCAAACCAGAGGTTCTCATAGGAGACCTTCTAGTGGCCTCCCAGTACCTGAAGGGGCTCCAGGAAGGCTGGGGAGGGACTTTGGCCAAGGGCAGGGAGTGACAGAACAAGGGGTGATGGCTTGAAAGTGGCAGAGGGGAGGTGGAGATGAGATGTGAGGAAGAAATTCTTTGGTGTGAGGGTGGTGAGACAGTGTCCCAGGTTGGCCAGAGAAGCTGTGGCTGCTCCTCCCTGGAAGTGTTGAAGGCCAGGTTGGATGAGGCTTTGAGAAACCTGGTCTAGTGGAAGGTGTCCCTGCTGCTGGCAGGGGGGTTGGAACTGGATGAGCTTTAAGGTCCCTTCCAACCCAAACCATTCCATGATTTATTGCTAAGGCAAACTGCAGACCTGGGAATCCAGGTCAAGGCAAACCTGTCCCCATCACGAGACGCCTGGAGATCTGGAGAAACAACTAGAAAGGATCAACCCTGGCTCCAACTCCACTGGCCAGCTCACCATGGCCTGGCTTACGAGGAACAAGACAGCGCTGAGAAGACCCCAACGCATGTACTGGTCTCTGCAAACGTGATGAGGAGATGAAGGGCCGAGCACTGCAGCATCCTGGCAAAGCCTCCCAGGAGACAGCACAGCAACAAGGGTTCAGGGAAATGGGACACACAGAGCTCGTGAGGAAGAGCAAAGGAGTGACCCTGGTGGTGACTCCTCCAGGGCACACGGCTCACGGGGAAACACGAGTAACTGCTGCACCGGGGCTGCTGGCAGAGGGGGTGCGGGGCCATTCATTGCTCAACTCCCCAGATTGCCCCGACAGCTCCTTCTGGAGCCAAC
>NW_010336321.1:14357-14602 GCF_000700745.2 Antrostomus carolinensis | reverse complement strand
CCCCAGCTTGCCCCGACAGCTCCTTCTGGAGCCAATGGCTGGAGCATCGAGATGAACAGCTCAAGGTCCAAGCCCCACCCTGGAGCTGACAAGCTCGTGTCCAGCTGGCGTTAGGTAAGAGCACGAGGAATGCGGCTTTACTTCTGCCTCAAGGGACGGCCCGACCACTGCAGCCCCGGCACCGGGGACAGGGGCCGCATGGTGACACCTGACAGGGTGTGCAGGGGGGACAGGAGCCACAAGGT
>NW_010336321.1:10940-14174 GCF_000700745.2 Antrostomus carolinensis | reverse complement strand
GGTGACACCTGACAGGGTGTGCAGGGGGGACAGGGGCCGCAGGGTGACACCTGACAGGGTGTGCAGAGGGGACAGGAGCCACATGGTGACACCTGACAGGGTGTGCAGGGTCTGGCTCAAGACCTGTGGGCTCCAGGAAGGCACAACCCTGCCTTGCAGAAGCAGCAAACCCTGGTTTTCCTCACATCTTGAGGGTCCTCAGCGTGGCTTCTCTGGTGCCAAACAAGGCTAAAGCGGGGTCCTGGGAGCAGCGGGATCTTTCTCTACTTGCCTGGTTTTAAGGACTCTGGAGGAGCTGGTCGTCTTCTGCCCCTCAAGGTTTGGCTGAAATGAGCTGAATTGTGAAGGAACAAGGGAGATTGTTACGGGGAAGAGAGGAAGGACAGGCAGAGCTGGTGCATCAACCAGGCTAAAACTGACAGAGCATTTTTTCCAAAGTGTTTCTTTTGACATTTTCCAAACAAAAGTGTTTGGACTTTTCACTTGAAATGACATTTCCACTTAAAAATCCCAGAATTGCCTGGATTGGAAAAGACCTTTAAGCTCATTGAGTCCAACCATGAACCCAACACTGACAAGTCCCCGACTAACCCATGTCCCTCAGCACTGTGTCTACATGACTCTTCAATCCCTCCAAAAAAAGGTGCCCTAAAAAGTGTTAAATAACCCCTCAGTGACATGAAAATCAATCAAGAAAGAGGAAAAGGTGCATCAACACTCGTATTTAATTGCAAAAAGTAAAAACTTCTTTTTTTTTTTAATTCTTCTTACATACAAATCTCATTTATTTACACACTTTACAGGCTTTTTCCAAGTATTTACAAAGTTTGCAATATATTAAATTATGACCATCCATAAAATTCTGCATTAAGTGCATATTTACATTCTTTTTTTTAAATCCACCACTGAATTTATAGTGTTCAGCATTGAAACAGTCTTTATGCATATACAGCTTTACATCCCAGCACCCCTGAGCCTTTAGAACCTGCCTCCCCTCCTTGTAGACAAAGAGATAACGCTAAAATCACCTGACATTTGTTTGAATCTCCAAAGCAAAGGGGAAGTCCAGCATCTCCCTTATTGAACTCAGCAGGGCAGTAAATCCATCCTTTGCAAGAAGGAGGTTCCTGAAGAGGAGAAGATCTAGTTCTAGATATAAAAATTTACAAAGAGGACAAAGTTTGGTTTGCAGGAAGCAAAAGCTCTTTGTCCACCCACCGCCAGGCCCATGGAAACGGCCTCAACCCAGAGAGTGCTCAGTTCCCTGGACCACTGAGCCTGGGATCGGGTGGATCCTGCAAACTTCACTCCCTGGAGCAGCTGTTGCTGATGTGACCGTGGGGGTTTAAAGGCAGGAGGATCATCTTTTGGAGCTGCTGGGAGTTTGTAGAGCTCGTATCTCTAGTAACGAGATGATCTCCTGAATCCTCACCTCCTCTTGCTCGGGGTGTTCCCACGCTGAGAGCAGGACTTGCTGGGGAGGCCAACCATGAGAGAAGGGAGGTGCTTTGATCCAGCCCAGTAAAACCAGCTCCTCTGCAGACCATTACAGAAAGAGGATGAGCAGGAGAAGCTAAAGGCCTGAGACTCCCAGGAAATCCAAGCCTAGAAAGCTCTCCAGGGTGTTGCAAAGGGAGTTTTGAGGCTGGGATCTGGAGAGTCGCCTCGGGGGAATTCATGTGTGCAATGCCAGTGGGGAAGAATAAAAAAAAATTTTAAAAAAAGGAAAAAAAGAATCTAGAAACTGTCATCTTGGCTCCCACAGGAGATGCTGATTTTCCTGGTACTGAAGTAAATAAGAAAACTCCTTTCTCCTCCTTTCAGTTACCCTGAGTTCAGGACGGACTGAGAGCAACGGTCAATGACCCCTGATTTTGGAAACTGGCTTTAAAGCACAATCCTCCTGCCCAGCTGATGGGTGACAGCCCGTCTTCCAGCCTGACAGGGAGAGAAATGACCCCTCTGCATCTCTGCCCACCGGGTAGCACCCATTTCTGCACCTCGCTGGTGTGATTTCAGAGCAGCTTTGCAGCCTCCAGGATCTCAGGTGAGTAGGAGTCCATCTCCCAGCTCACGGGCAAAGAGCTCTGAAGCACACAAATAAGATTTTAAATCTATTTAGATAGATTTAAATCTAGATTTAGACAGAGGCATTGACTGGGCACCCCTCTGAGCTGGCCAGCTGGGCCAGCACCCCAGCTGGTGGGGCGTGGGGGATTGTCCAAACCAGCACATACCACTTGGATACACACAAGTGGCCAAGTGAAGCTAGAGGTGAGGGAGACCACGATGGGACATGCACCTTCTGTCACTCATCCGTTCACATCTGTCACCACAATGCCTCAGGAGCTGAGAAAATTGCCACATTTCCCCCAATTCAGCCTCAGCACATCACCAGGATCCATCAGGCTCTCTAGGGAAGTCACAGCCTCCAGCAGCCTTTGCAAAGGCTCCACGAAGCTGGAGACCCAGATGAGGAAGACAACCAGGGCTCAGCTTGCAGCCATTTGGCCAAGATGTCAAAACCTCCTTTTGGCCATCCTGGTTTTGCCACTTTGGCCTCATCTTGGAGTTTTCCATCCCAGCTCCTTGCCCTCGTTGCGATGCAGAAGGCGTTAGCACTACTTCTCTGGCAGCTGGAGACAGGAGCTGCTCTAGAAGCCGCGCTACAGACTGGAGCGCTGCGCTGAACGGTGGCGAGGGCCAAAAATCAGCTCTTTATCAGCAGGAGAACTGCCCTCCTGTTTTAGTTTAGCAGCTAATTCCTTACAGCTTTTGGAAGAGAAAGAGAAAATATACTGGAAGTTTAAAAACAAATGATGTAAACTCCAAGGGGAGCGAGGTTGGGACATATGCGATGTATCGCCTAGACACAGATCTGGAAACTTATGCAGAGACCATAAAGTGCACTTGGAAAGCTGATCTGCAAACAGTCCAGATTCACCATCTTCTGTCCAACCAGCTGCAACTCTTTGAGAAGCAGAGAAGAAATATGTGAGAGCACTTTTGCTAAAGAGGCACAAACCTGCCTTAGAGCCACCCCCCTTTTCTCCCCTCCCCCCCAATCTAAACACCAACTGTAAATAGATCCATTTTCTCTGTTTCTCCCCAAAGGAGACAGACAGCCACAATGGCTTCAGCTCGACTCACAAAACACGAGCATTTCCCCCAGACCCTTGAGAATTGTCTCTGCAGCTCTTTTACAAGTTACCTTCAAGGACACTTAGAAACAAC
>NW_010336321.1:0-10917 GCF_000700745.2 Antrostomus carolinensis | reverse complement strand
GGAACGGGCCCAGCAGGTTCTTTCCTAACCCATCTCTAACCAAGTGCTTCACAGAAACAGGTCAGGCACAAAAATCAGTGAGAGGTGAAGTCACCTTGTTCAGTCTTTGAATTTGACTTGAGAAGCCACCAAAGTGTAAAAAGCAACAGTCACTAACGAGGCCCTAATTCTGCCATCACCAAACTCCTAAAATTTCCATGAACTAAGAGCCAGGCTTTAAGAGGAGGGAGAGGAGAGGGGTGGGGGGTGTGTGTGTGTGTGTGTGTGTCTTGGCATGTGTAAGATTGCATGTAGTGTCACAAATGTAAAACACACTCCAAGTATTAACAATACTAACAGAAGTCTTATTAATCCAAATCCCTTTAATATTTTGCTACAAATTAAATTAGTCCTTTTCTGTTCTGAGAGGATCAGACTCTCTCCCTTTGGTTCTACTAGATCTGGTGGGTGTTGTTCCAGTGTCGAGGGCCAAGCACACAGAGTGACACAGGTGCTGGGGTTGTTCTTATTTGTTTATAGGAGAGAAAAAAAAAACAAGGGTTATGCATAGAAATGTTTGTAGTGTCAAGGCCTCAGACTAAATTCTTTGGAACAGGAACTGTCCTCTGCCTTATCCTTGTACAGGAGCCAGACATGGTCATCCCACTTGGCAGCTTTTGTCAGACCCTACCAAGATTAGTACGATGTTTGCTCCCATTCTCCTGGTCTTGCTCATAAACAAAGGCTGGACAGACATTTTTCCAATCTGTCATTTTACACGTATCTAAAATATTTACAGAAGAAAAGGTTCTCGGTCCTGAGAACAGAAATTAAATTGCTTTCAAACAAAACCCCTCCCAATTCCATATTAACAAGTGTGAGAATATGTCCTGAACCCCAGCCCTGGCCTATGAGTTCAGCCTGACACATCTGTAAATGATTCTTCAACAGCAGGATCAGACCCAAAGGATCAGACTTGGAAGGGACCGCAGCATCCGCAGCCTGCAAACACTGAAACCGAGCCTCTCTCAGGGCACTGGATAGAGCAGTGCTCAAGCAACAGGAAGCACGCGAAGGCAGCTTGGAAAGGACTCAGGAAAAACCAACGTTCATTCTGAAGACAAGAGTTCCAGGTCTGGAAGGAGTTGATGCAAAAAAAATGTCAAGGATGAAGAAGCCTTCAGGTGCTCCCGTAGGTTCCCTGGGCTGGGAACGCAGGTGGCACCTTTCAAAGCAAAAGTACATGGAAATGGTTGTGCAGCCCTGGTGTCTTAGGTGCAAAAATCAAGAAGATGAAACTTGTACAGAGCTGCTCTGCACTTAATCCAATCTCCCTCCAGAGCTACTGCACTCTCAGCACCATCACCACTCCAACTCACATCAGCATTTTTGAAGGAAAGGAGGTTGGGGGTTGGGGATAAAAAACAATAAAAAGCACAGTTACTATTTGACTTATTTGACTCACTTGCAACCTGCTGATAGAGAACCACGGAAGAGTGATCACAAGACACAGAGAAGAGACCTGAACAGATTCTTTTGGTACAAGAACGATGCAGTGGGTGAGGGTCCCTGGAGCACAGAGCCGAGACTGGCTTTGCAGGGTACACTACTGAGGCACACAGCTAGGGGTGATGGAGAGATGGGGTGGAGTTGGGACACATCACCAGTGCGTTCCCTTTATAGAGCTGGCCTGACAAGACAGGCTCAAAGCCTCCTCCTCAGGAGGAATGTACACAGAAATGTCACACACCCCCTCCACTCCCAATTCCCCCCAGGAAGTTTCAGAAGTGCCATAATCCACAAAGGACACAAAGTGAATCTCATCCTGAGAAATCCCTCTGTTGTTCTTGGAAAAAAAAAACCCCAACAAACCCTTTGCTGCAAACCGAGGGCTTACCTGAGGGGACAGGGAAGGTCATAAATAGCTTGAGCTTTTCCCAAAATACATTTGAGGAAAGGCAAAGAATTACCTCAAGGGTCAGGAAAAACAGTCATTTTTAAACACTGTAAACATGCAGGGTGGCAAAGCTGCCTGCCCCAGTTGCCCCAGCTCTATCTCTTTCAAGAGGTTGCCTTGGCTTCAAAGCTGAAAGTCTTCTTGTCCTGGGAACAGCTCTGTTTTCCCACCCCATCATCCTTAGCTAGCAGCTCCGTCACAAACAACCGCCGGCTCTCTCCCTTTGGCCATGAAGCTCATCGTCCAGTGATCTGCGCTGGCATAACCTTTGGAAGATGGAATGGAGAGGCCACGGGAGATGATTCCAGGCTTAATGGCTGCTCCACTTCATTTCCCATGAAGTGATGGAGGTGGGCAGAAGCTCTTTGCAAAGACACCTCCCTCAATGACACCCAGCAGAGCATTGTGCCTTGTGCTGCCCACACTGCTCAGTTTTTACACCGAGTGTCTCATGGTAGCTCCGTTGTTTGTGTGCCAGGCTACAAACTCCCAGTCCAGAATGATCACTCCACTGTACTGGGACAAACAGACACACACCAGTTTGGAGGTGGTAATGGCACACACGACCTTCTCAGGGTGTCAGACAGAAAAGATTCAGCTGGAAGCAGTCTCCTGACTCCAAGAGAACTCCCAGACCCTGTGTGCTACAGCATCAGTACTCACCCAGATCTCCAGCTTCCAGCTCCACCTTGAACATCTCACAGTGTCCTCTGCACTTGTCCAGAGGTACAACAGTCAGGGTGATCTGTCCACTTCCAACAGCAAAGAGGCTGTGCAAACTGTAGCTCTAGGATGAGAAGAGAGTATTTCAAAAGCCTTGCTAGCTTTTCTTGAGTCTGTCTGATCAACCAAGGGGCAAGTCACTGCCCTGCAGCAAGGTGAGACAGAGCAAACCACAGGTTTGCTGCTCCCCAGTTACCAGTAAATCGTAACTGAGGTCAGCTGCATGCAAAGGTCCTTCTCTCCTCCTCTGTCCAAGGCAGCGCAGGCCCTCCACACCCACAAAGCCAGCAAGAAAGTGGAGGAGAAGCCTGAAGCATCACTATCTTCAGGGAAACATCTCCATGGGAGATATCTCAGAATGGGTGAGACCTACTGCCAAGAACAGCTCTTAAAATGCAACTCTGGAATGAATTCTGCCCAACTGCAGATAAAAAGACCATCCCCTCACCCAGCTACAGAGCAAGGCTGGGATAGAAACGTGAATGGAGCTGGGACATCCCACAGGCATCTCTGACTGCCCCAAGGGAGATGGATGCTGTGTACCACCTACACAAAACCAAAACACAACTTCTGGGTGGTACAGAAACCTCGAGATGCCACACCACACAGGGAGAGACAGAACTGACACAACACTAAACCCTTCTGTCGGGATTGTATCAGCTGAAAATGTCCTGAAAATCCCCCAAAGACCTGAGGGACTGGAGGTCAACTCACAGACAGGGCAATAATGTCTCTGGAATGAATTTCTCACCTTATTCCCCAAATCTGGATGGCGGATGAGGAAGCAGCTCTCCAGGGCCACTGTCTTGGGGAAGGACAGCAAAGAGGAAGCAGGGAAAAATTCCTGCAGAATCCGAGTTTTATTCACAGATTTGCTCCTAAACAAAACAAAACAACCCATAATAAAGAAATATGACATGACGGTAACACTTGTATTTAAAAGGCTACTTTCCAAGAGAAAAATTCTTCACAAATATTGATAAATAGCATGACAGACTAGCCCTTGGGGGCAAAATTCAACCTCTCAGCTTCTAAACCTGTGCTCCTTCATATGTTCCTCTTAGTACCTGCGGCAGGAAGATGTAAACAGGGAACAAACAGATCATGATGGATGCCTAAGCTTAATTTCTCTTCCCTTAAAACGATCTGAGTCATTGATCAGATGCATTCATTATAACAGATGCAGAGAGGTGGCATTGTACACAACCATAACTGAAACCACATGGCAAGGCGGGGGGAATCCAAGTCTGTTCTCTAGGCCAGGGATTGTAACTGGAAAAGGCCGGGTGGGGTTGTTATTTTTACATCTCTGTCTAGTGGTTTCACATGATTAATACTTCTGTATCCTGACCAACCATCTACCAGTGCTCTGGTCAAGAAGTGCAGCAAGAAGATCCCATCCAAGCACTGGCCAAAGCACAGACTCCACCATGTGCTGCTCAAACTCTGCTTGGACACTGCTCTTCTGCTCATCCCAAGGTGCCAGGGAGCCTGCTCCACACCAGGTGGCACCTTCCCACCTTACTTCTCACCCTTCTCCACTTGAAAAGACTTGGCTACCACACAAGGTTGCTCTGCAACCTTAGAGAGCTCTGAATTGTTCAAATGTCTTGGAGCCACACTAAAGGCTTTAGCGCAGTTAGTAGAGGGCCAGGGTTAGGGTAGGTCATTTTTCTTGGATGAGACCAAACATGAATTGCAGGATGCCCTAGCTTTACCCTGGCTTTCTATTAATTCTCAGTCACCTCTTCTCAGTCAACACTAATGGTGGAGGATTTCCACTCAGCAGATTGCCACTCAGAGGTCACTAAGGAACGTAAACCAGTTGCCTCAGGTGATTAGATCACAGCCCAGATGACGAATGTGTGGCCCAAAGAACAGGACCGAGCAGCCACTGGGATATTTTTGGAAGAGGAGCAATATGTGAAGTCCCAGCCACACCACTCCATTTTTACTGCAGAAGTCTTCTCCTTGGATCCAGCAGGCAGATAGAAGACTCTAACCCATTCCTGTTGCCCTCCCCTCCAGTTAAAGTATTTTACTGCAGAAGTCTTCTCCTTGGATCCAGTCAGTGCCAGCAGGCAGACAGAAGACTCTAACTCATTCCTGTTGCCCTCCCCTCCAGTTAATGCAACTTGCAAGCTCCTGGTAGTTCACATAGGCAAAGACCCCTGCAGAAAGGATGGAAAGATCTATCACATGTTTTGTCTTTGACTCACCAGGGAAAGAAAAATGGGCAGCTCCATAATTCAGCTGAATTTTCCTCTATTATAACCTCTGCCAGTTCTGGATCCTGGGACTGAAAATGCTTCAGTTCTTCATAGGAGAGATGCTGCCCTGTCTTAAACGACACAAAACAAAGGTAAAAGCTGTGCACCTGAGGTTCTTCCCCTCTCCTATTTCCATCCCACCAAAGAACACCCAAGAATGACAGTCATCTAGACTGCCAAGTTTCCAACCACAATAATTAGTCAGAGGAACAAACTGCTAAGGATGCAGTGAGCCCCTCAGCCCCTGACACCTTTAAACTGGGGCTAAATGTCTTCTTAGATATATGTTCTACCTCAACCAGCAGTTTGAGTTTTTGGTTGAAAATACTGGGCAGAAGTTTTTGGCTGGTGCTATTCAAGAGTTTGGAGTAATCATCCAGCCTTACAAATCCGTGCATTACCTTGATTAGAAAAGGCTGAGACCTCTGGAGCTTTTCTGATAGTTCAAAGTCTGTCACTATCTGAAGGCTTTTCACAGCAGAACAGACTGTGCAGTTTGCTGGAAGCGTAGAAGTGTTTTGTCTGCAACCTGCTGCCCACCAGTCCTGGCATTCTTAGGAGGAAACAAGAGAAATACATTTAATAAGAGCAAAAATGAAATGTAAAGGAGACAGAATTGATGATAAATTCCTTATCCCTAACAGGAAACACTCAGATTTCTTATAGTTTCCAACAGCTGTAAATTACTCAAAGAGGAAGCTCCACCAGGGCAGGGAACTCGTCGCAGAACATTTCCAGCACAGGCTGAAGATTTTGGAGATATGGCTCAGAGTTGTGAAAAATGGGAGAGCTTTATGGAAATTCCACTTCTCTGTTTCTATGAGGCATAAAGCAAAGTTGCCTTTTCATTAGCAATAGAAATATGGTGGTTGCCATCCATAGTGCAATTAAACTGAAACAAGTCCACAGGCAAAAGAACAATCTCAGCATGTTATCAAGGAGACACTCAGAAGACAAAATAAAAATAATAATAATAAAAAAGATTCAGATTGAAAAAAATAACTCTAGTGTCATTAGCACTGGTACCATGAACCCTGTTAAAACATTTCTGAAATCAACACCCTCCCCTTTTCCTCTGTGTCAACCAAGAAAGACTGTCCCAGGCAAAATGTGCCCAGTCTCTGACGTGCAGATGCTGGGGAATGTGGGATTTCACCAAGATACGCTGTTGCTGATGAATGAGAATTCATCCCATGCACTGACTTGAAGATGAAATGGAGAAAAAAGACCCAGCATGTTTTTATTTTAAATTCCATTTTAAATTCCAGAAATCATTGTTACACCACAATTGGCTGAACTGGCCTACATGCTACATACATTTATATCTTCAAAAAGTCAATTTTTAAGGGAAACCCTTACTTGATGCCTGTATCCTGCCTCCCTTCTCCAGCTTACAGCCCTCCCAGCACAAAAAAGTAAGTAAACATTAACAGAAGAGACCTGTTGCAGGAGTGAACAAGCAGAACAGGAGCTGATAACACTGAACACCCCATATATTTCTATGCTAAAGGATCTGCAGGAGCAGCCACCACAATAAAAGGACGTGGTTCTAATTTCACGGTAGGAACAGCCCTGGTTCTGTAGCCTTAATCTGACAGGGACATGTTTAATTCAGGCAGTGGCAGCAAACCCACTCAAAAACCTGATCTGTCAGGGTGGGTTAGGAAAAACCCAAGACTCAGGACACACCTTACATGAAATTGGTCCAGGGATCTGTCCTCACGACAGGCCCACGCACATGTCAAAACAGCTCACGTCTCCTGGACGTTGCTGCAGGTCACCCACTCGGGAAACAGAGTGGATGGGCAAGGGGAGAAAGGCAGAGACAGTGAAACCTGTCTGAAAAATACAGCTGGGAAACAAGGATGTACAGCAGCTTCTCAGAGGGGAAAAAAAACCCTGCACTCAGCCTGCCTGTGACTGCCATCGTGGTTTCCAGCTACACTCACGCTCCTGCATGTGGGTTATAATTGATGAACAGCACTTAATCAGAAAGCTCTTGTTTCATTTTTCCCCTCCGACATCTGCAACAGACAGTGAGGAATGTTATAGAGGATTTAGGTTCATTGGGACATAACAACAAGGAACAGATTGGGATTAATTTTGCTTCTTTTTTTTCCCCCCCTGTCTAAATATCTCCAGTCAACTCCCAAATGCTGCACTTCCCACCCTACTGCTGGGATATGAACTGCAAGGGATGAGGATGTAATTCCGAGTCTTTCTGGAAGATGTGTCTACACTGCTTTCAGGGAAAGGGGTAAAAAAAAAAAGGCAAAACAAAGTGTAAAACCCTTATTGCAAGCAGAAGTCCCACTCCCATGAGAAACTGCTCCAATGTACTTTCCCTCACAAGAGAAAAAAAGCAAATCTTTGTTCCACTGCCTGTAGAAAGCTTCAATTTTACAACAACAACAAAAAAACCTCAACTCACAAAAAACAGCTGGTCAGTGACAGGAAACAAAAGGCTGAAAGATTTCACCAGAGGAAGGGCAGTCGCCATGAAGAGAATAAGAAAATGTATCTTATGGTCTCTCATCACACAGGGAACAGCAATACTGTAATTTATCTCTGGGCAAAACTTAGAAACCTCATCCCAGGGCGTTAAGCACAGTTGTCCCCAAATTTTCTCTCTGGGCTCAGGGCAGTCCCCCACATAACAGGATGCTAATCAGCTTGACAGTATTGAGCTCGATTCTTCTTTTGAGCTAGGCTGGGATATTTGCATTCTCAATTGCTCGATTCAGGAGGTTTATTTCTTTTTCCCATGAATAACCCAAGCAGAACACGGCTGAGACGCATTTCAAATGCCGCAAGAAGGGTTGTGGGATTTTTTTTTTTTTTTTTTTTTTCTTTTTTTTTTTTTTGGTAATTAATCTTTTAGATTTATTGTTGAGGGTGTTAGTCTGTGCACCAGCACGTGTGTGACTGGCATGACAAGTATGGGCAGCGAGAAGTGTCTGCCCTTCCCAGAGAGGGAGAGAGAAGAGACAGCGTCCGGAGGAGCGGGCACGTAACGACACACCGGGGACTGGAGCAGGAGTTTTACCGAGGATGCTGATTCTCTCTCGATTACCCTCCCTGCATTCCTTTCACATTATCACCCTCCCCAGACACCCTGGGGGATTATTTTGGTTGAAGTCGAGTGCTCTGGTCTGTGCACACGCATGGTCTGCTCAGGAGATGGAAAAGCAAAGACGCGCTCTGCGTCCCAGCGCAGCCGTCACACGATGGTCCCATCCAGTCGCCTTCAAACCTTACAAGTGCCGGGCGTGTGCGATTGTCCCTGTGGAGTCTGAGTGCAGAAAGCAGCTGTACAACCATCCACTACACCACAGAAGCAGGGACAAATCCCAACTAACCTTTCACAGAATCACAGGATGTTGGGGATTGGAAGGGACCTCAAAAGATCATCCAGTCCAACCCCCCTGCCAGAGCAGGAACCTCAATGAGATCACACAGGAAGGCGTCCAGGCGGGTTTTGAATGTCTCCAGAGAAGGAGACTCCACACCCTCCCTGGGCAGCCTGTCCCAGGGCTCTGGCACCCTCACTGTAAAGAAGTTTCCTCCACGCTTGTGCTTTCTCACCCCCTCTTTCAGGAGCAGCCCTCAGTTTGTTAAGCAGATCTTCATTTCCCCATCAATCATATCCACCTAATATCTGCTTTTACACTTTGTTAACTCTCCAGAACAAGAGCTGTCTCCTCCCTTGTGTCAGGATAACTCCTCGCAGAGCCAGGGCTGGGGACTTGCAGCTGCTAACACAGCACAGACGAAAAGATAACAATTTTCCTTAAAACACATCTATGATTAATGCTAGAAGGAGTTTATGACTGTACTTTCCACTATGTAGAAAAATAATTTTCAACTTACAAGCAATTTAAAATGAGTACTCCGCCCTTCTTGGCCATTTTCACAGAGGATCTCCCAAGTTTTATGGCAGTCCCCAGAACTACAGAGGGGTGTGTGCTCACAATCCCAGAGATGCTGGGTGTGGACAGTCAGATTGGAAGCTAAGAGGTTACTGAGAAGACCTGGCTCTGCTTCTGCCCATTGCATTGAAACAATAAAACTTATGGAAACTTGCCCACATAGATCTGAGAACAAGATCTCAGCAACAGCCCTGGTCTTTTTAGGAACCATATGGAGAGCGAAATATCAGTCTGCCACTGCAGCAGGTTCAAAGAGAAACCCTGCAGCAGGGAAACCTCTTGCTCCAGCAAGAGACACAGAGCCAAGGGCTGCTCCTGACCCTAATGAAGTGTTGAAAACATAAAACCTCCTGCATGTAGAACTGCAGGTGCTGAGGCAACTTGCTGGCTCCCCACCAAGCTGGTTTTCTCCTCAGCACTAAGGACTGCAAGGCTGAAGAAGTTTCCAGCAGGCAAGTGACAGGTAGGTCTGCACAGGAAAGTCTGGTCCAGGAGAAGGGGGATCCCCCCAGGACTTCACAGTCCCCTCAGGTCTCCTGTCTTTATGATTTGTTGCTACCATCACCCACAATAATTAGAAGCAAGATTCTCCAGGGGGCTGTCTAATGCACCAAGCAGCTCCACGATCTGCAAAGGTTGGTTCCAAGTCCCCAGTTCCTCTTTTCTGAGGAGCTATTCCCCAGTCCCACCACAGACCCCACTAGAGATCAGTGCTAGGAGCATTCAAGCAACTTCAGCAAGCCTAGGGTGAACTTGGGGCTCTCAAGGAAGACTGGCCTGTGCACTGAATATTCACAAAACACTTCTCTGTGCTTTCTCGTAGGTCTGTCGTACAAGCCTGGCTGCAAATGCTCATTAACACCCACAACACTTGTGGACTGTCCCTCACAGGGTCCAACATACCATCAAGAACTACAAAAATACTTGTAAGTGAGCAGGTAAAGCTCAGGGCTCTCACAAAGCATGACCTACTCTACATTGGCCACTTCAAAGGTAAGCTCAGGATGGAGGTGGACTTGACCTAACGACAGCCACAACCTTGTTCCCAAGTGCTGGATCCAACAATAAGAAGATGTTGATTTCTGCTTCTACAACATCTCCCCACAGCTGCACATTTATAAAAGTCGGGGAATTTTTCAAGGTGGAGCTGAAGAGACTCCTTCAAAGGAAGGGATTAAGACCTCAGCCTACCATCTGCTGTCTGTGACCATACTTTCCCCTCAGCCAAAGGGACCCTTTAGGGACACGTATCTAACAGCCTGTGGGATACCGACCTCCTCCACTCATTTTCCTCACAAAAGCTCAACCACAAGCTGATTCTTATGGCTCACACAGGGCAGAGCTTTTTAAGAGACATTCAATCCTGCAAGATTCCCAGTAATGAAGGGACCACGAGATCCTCACTGCTCTGATGTCCAATTACTATCGCCTCAGAAGGGCTGCAGCTTTCCTTTCCAGTTGGAAATATCTAGCTTCCAGATGCTGGATGTTACAGTGCTGTTTTCCATTATTTTAAGGATGGGGATTAAGGTCTAGTTCTTAACCTTAAAGTGAAGTTGCAGCTCGTAACCTACTGTTATTGCTTTGACAGCCAAAGAATATGCAAGGCCAGGTTGTTCTGGCTCCTGAGATATGACCTGCGGCGTTGGGACGCTGCAGACTTACCAATACCACACTCCTCAAATAAACAGCTTGTCACTCGTCGTGCAATGCCACTGCAGAAGGTTATACTATAGACTTATATAGACATCTCCTTTCCCAGATAATATAGAAAAACAGGATTTTAAAAACTCAAAGCAATTTAGACATCGATTCCCGATCACAATCTATGACATGGATAAATCTTATTGTTCTTCATTTAGATGGAGACGTTAAGAGCTCTGTCGTTACTGCGTGGCACAGTTCAGAGGAGACTTCAGAGCACTCTGTTGTGAAGCAATGTTTCTCAAGCTCCATCTTGCTGAAGTTTTTCACTAGGTTAAAAATTAATTTGATTATTTATAATCAAATAATAAATAAATAAATAAAATAAAATCTAAAAATAAAAATTAAAAATAAA
>NW_010336320.1:0-19919 GCF_000700745.2 Antrostomus carolinensis | reverse complement strand
GCCTCTAGCCAGGGTCAACCCACCACACTAGGGCAGCAACGTGCAGCAGCAGCAGAGCTGCTGCAGATAAAAGATGTTCTTGAAGGGACATTTTGGGTGGCCACCAACAGAAGGCAAAGCTTGAGCAAACTCACCTGCTCCTCTCATTTCTCTGAAGGAAAAGATGTCTTTCACCACTGGGTTAGTACTCAAAGCATGGATGACTCAAGGAGCACGGCCTATTTCACTGACAACAGACATTTATTATGGTCTGGCCAGTGGATACAGATAAATCGTGCGAGGTCAAATCAGAAGTGGTGAGTCCACTCCAATCTACACCAGGCATCTGCAGATGAGATAAATTCATACAAATTGTCCCCCCACAAGAAGGTCTGGAGAGCGCAGGATTAACGGGATTAATGGTCTCTGGTACATAAATACTGGAGTATGATGAAGGAGTGAAATACAGTTGATTATTAAGCAGTTCGGAAATCGGGAAGTTCAGTCCAAGGTCAAACCCAAGGGAAACAGAAAGAGAATTAAGCACCATTTGATACACTGTAACAAAAGCTGTTCTGACTTCCTGAAAGCCAGTTCTGTCAATTAGCAGGTACTATGTGTTAGTCTCAGAAAATGTGATGGGAGATTACAGTAATAGGCTTGAGTGACTTCAGAAAAGTTATCCCATGTAGCAGTTGGATGAGTTCAAAGAGAAAATAACATTACTATGAAGACAAAAATCCATGTCCTGATTATATAAATTTTCCCAATTGATGAGAAGAAAAAAAAAAAAAAAAAGGGAAAAAGAGAAGGAAATCAAAGCTGTAATTCAAGCAAACTTGTTTTACTGTCTGTCTAGTGGCCAAAATAGGATTTGAGGAAGAAACTATGTAGTCCTTGACTGTTGATGTGGTAATGCAACAAAATATAGTATTTCTCTGAGGCTGAAAATCTCTGCAGAAGTGTATCAAAATTATACTGGCCAAATTTTCATCAGGATGATTTTTATGTTGTTTAAGCAATGGAAATGACTGAAATTTATATTTGGTTGACATAAATTCCACCTCATTTATTTGACTAGATATAGCCTTGAAGCACTCAGAACTAGCCAATAAATCTACACGGATTTTAGGACTCTGATCTGATCTGATGTGCCATCAGAGATTCAGGTTCAAGGTACCTGCCCTATCTTGAACACAGTGAACAGGACTGAGCAGCTCTTTGGTTAAATGAGAGAAGGAAGGGCTTGAATGTTCATTGTGCACACTCTGGGCATCCCTGCTAGAGAGAGACATGACACAATTGTACTTGGTGACGAAATATTAAAAATGTTTTGTTTTATTCCTATATCAAAGAACAAACTTATTTTCAAGTTTTAAAAGCTAGTCTCTATGCACATCCTTCTTCCTTTATCTTCAGTAAATAAACTTCAATCATAGTGGCATTTTCCTGTTTCAAACTAAATGTCAGGCTAATAATTAAGATTGCATTTGCCCATGCCCTTCTGCTACAATGTGAAAGTACTTTTTAATGTCAGAATTTTAATCTTTATGGGTCCTTTTGGTCACTGATTCACTTAACAGGTTCCAAAAAATGTAATGAATGAAAACCTTTATTATGGATCTGAATCAAACTAAACTTCTGAATCTTTTGAACTGACAGTGAGAGCTGGTCTTAGATTTGTACAAGGAACCTTCCTTATTGGTAAAATATTCCCTAGGCAAAACACCCATAGCAGTTATCTGGTCACAATTAGCAGCTTTTTCTTCTATAGAAAAAGTGCAAATTTTATCAATTGTTTGATGTGCAAGGGTTTGATAATATAATAGGAAAAATAATGGTAATGACATTAAGACTTGTCTTTGTTGGCCATCAGTGAAAGTATGTCCTCTGGTCACTTCTGCTTAGGTGCCACAGACACTCTAACCCTCAAAATCTGCTGGTGATAAGTGGCAAATTTGGCGGTTTATTGAAGGAAAGGCAAATGCAAACAGCTGTAGAATTTGTATGGAAGGGCAAAGCATTTTCCCTGCCCAGGCTGAGTTTGTGCAGGTTGGGGAGTGAGGTGCAAGTTAATGCTCAGAGAGGGAAACAGATCTGAAGTCTGTTCTGCACTTGGGGGTGCAGACTTGGGGACAGAGCAGTGAACTAGCTTGTGATTAGGATTTCCAACTCATCCACATATGTGAGGAGCAAGAAGTGCTGTTATATAGAATTGCTTTAAGTAATCTAACATACCTGACAGGCTTTGAAGAAGAAAGATGCTGAAATAATATGTCAATTCTTAAACTCTTGCTTGTGGAAGAAAAGGCACTTTGTAGAGCAGTGAGGCATTTTCCTCTTCTTTCTGACTGCAACATGGCTGTTATTATGATAACCTTTCCCTGAAACTATACTATCTCACTTGGAAAGGGACTGCTGAGCTAGAAAAATCACAAAGAAGATCAATGAAAGTGGGAGAGTCTGGGAAATATTGACCTCTGGGGAGAGATTAAAGACCAAATATTTTAAAAGTACATGCGTATTTTAGGTCTACATCCAACAGAGATTAGCAGACACCCCCAGCCATTTTTGCCAGCCCATGGCTGCATGTCCTCATTTGTCTCTGCATCACAACTTGCAAACACACACTGAAACAGTTGTGCATCTAAATCAGATGTGAACTTCACAAAACATATATTTCCTTAATGGAAGGAAAAGTTACCTCCATGTAGATAAAAGGATCAGGCTACAAAGATGATTAAGGGACTGGAGCATCTCTCTCAAGAGGACAGGCTGTGCAAGCTGAGCCTATTTAGCCTGGAGAAGATTGAGAAGGGATCTCATCCATACTTATAAATATCTAAAGGGTGGGTGTCAGGAGGATGGAACCAGACTTTTCTCAGTGGTGTCCAGTGTCAGGACAAGGGGCAATGGGCACAAACTGGAAAAACAGGACGTTCAGCCTAAACATAAGGAAATACTTCTTTACTGTGAGACTAACAGAACACTGACACAGGCTGCCCAGAGAGGTTGTTGAATCTCCTTCTCTGGAGTTATTCAAAACCCACCTGGACGCAGCCCTGTGCAACTTGCTCTGAATGTACCTGCTCTGGCAGAGGGATTGGACTACATAATCTCCAGAGGTTTCTTCCAACCCCTACCATCCTGTGAGTCTGTGATAACCACCAGTAACAAAGTACCGTTATTTAGAACCCTAAAAGGAAAAATGTTAGGGCAGAAGGAACAGACAGCCAGGTAAGTTTACCACACAGGTTGCATGATCTGTATGTCCCCAGAAACACGCTGAGAACTCTATTGCTTGAAAAACTAAAACCTTCTCCAGAAAAATCACATGAAAACAATACTATTGAAAGTAATCCCTGGTGTGAAAGGAGGAGAAACAAATGACCCCTTCTTTCTATTTCTTGCTTACATAAGGTGTTAACTGTGCTTCTCCTCTGTGTAATTCACACAAGCTCAGTACTGAAACTTACTTCTCATGTAAAGCAGTTCCAGGTCTGTAGAAGAAAATTGCTGCATAAAAGTTTGGTGCTGTGGTTTATCAGAGTGAAAATGAAATATCCTTAAATAGAAAATTAGAACTAATTTTGACAGAGAAGCAGCAGGCAAAACTATCAAGGAGTGTGCTAGAGTCCTAGAATAATTTCTGGGTGTGACAGTTTAACTGAGCTGGCAGCCAAACAGGACACAGCCACTCGCAGCCTGCCCTTTCCTCCCCCCTCACCCACAAATTCTGGGTTTTACTAACCACTACACTTTTCTTCCCACCCCAAGTCATTTGCTTTTGCAAACTAGCCAAGCAGGGTGTCCTTGTACCTGATCAACATTGTTCTCATAACAATCCTCACTGAAACCAAAACACAGTGCTTTCTGGCTACTAAGAAAAAAATTAACCCTATCCTAGCAAAAAAACAGGACACTGGATTAATTTTGATTTTCCCCAGAATGAACACATTACTCTTCCTAATCTTCTTGTTATAGAGAATAGATTAAAAATTGTCAGGAAAAAATGAAACTCCACATTTCCCTGTTATAAGCTTGAGCAAAAAGCTTACTTTGTTTTCCCCTCCTCTGTTGTTCTAGTCCAACCACATGCCCACTATGTCTAAAGTAAAACAAGCTTGTGATTTTGCTTGGTGTGTCTTTCACATGTTCTCTTGCATAGTGGACAGTAGATCAGGTGATAATCGTATTTCAAATCAACCCCAATTTGGTGAATTTGGACAATTTAGAAAATTTAGGTGGTGAATTTAGAAAAATTCTTCAGGTTGGACTGTTTATTACAGCAAGGTCTTCATTCTAAAGGTTTATTTTGGAATAAGATATGGTGGGGTTCTCCTTCCTGAAAAATACAATACTATGCCTCCAGAAACATTAACATTGGAAAAGGTAATTTTATGATGGTGGTCTGAAAAGAGTATGAAGGAGGCCATTATCACCCAAACAACAACTGTTGTGACTGTGTAGTGAAAGAGGCTGCTTCCATACAGGATCTGCACTGTGGTTAACAGCACAAGCTTTGCTAGAGATCCGCCTCAGACTGTAAAAAGAACGAGGGATTTCTATTTTCACTGGTTTGAAATTCTTGGTGTCTCCAGAGCCAAATGCAGCCACTCAGCCTTGATATGTGGTGGCACAGGGACTGTTATGTTGGTTTCGAACAGACCTTCTTTTGCTAAACTTCCTGCAACCAGAATATCCAACTATGCATAAAATCACCCCTAGCAAAAGCAAACAACCATCAATGAGGGTACAATGTAAGAGACCTGCAACTGAACCAACCTCCAACCAAACAGAAGCAGGAATTTTTAACACTGTCTTTCTTCTTTGGTAAGGTAATCAGTGAAAGAAGTCAGCACAACCATACCTTGCCGGTGTTTCAGCATACAGTCATTTCTGATTAACTGTAAGGGGCCAACACAGGAAAGAAAAAATAATATTTTTGCTAGCAAAAGCAACAGAAAAAAATCAATTAACTAAACACATTGTAAAAACATTATTTGCCACAGCTTCTGAAGACAGTGAGAGTATTTTTTGGTTGTATTTATCAGTAAGCTATTGGAGGATTACGATGGCATGTGAAATGATGGAGGTTTAATTCCAATTTCTAAAATGTTCTATTAGTTTCCATTAAATATTATTAGTTTTAGCCCTATTTAAACCTCTAGATTTCAGACTCTTTTTTTACACGGTTTGAAGAAGTTCTCTTGTCTTTGGTCTTTCAAGTGTTGGAAGTGACATTTTCCTGCTTTAGCAGTTTTTAAAATACCAACAAAAATACTTAGATGCATTACAGCTGTCAAAGTCCCCCTGGGATGAATATTTTGAATATTTCAGAGTGAAAACTCTGTCCTCAGTCACAACTACTTATGTGAAATGTATCACAGATATATCATAAAAATGCAATGTGGCACTCACCAAAGTTCAAAAGTTGTTCTGTACTAGCACCGGTTTTCTTACTTTAATTTCTTCATATTTTCTTTTACATGTCTCTTCTAATGAGCTTATTATTGTAGAAGTGCTAGTTTCGTGTACCCTGCTGAGTTGCTATGAGAACCTCAGATTTTGACTTGCCTTTATTCTATGAGCCCAGCTTCTCTTGTTTTGGTAAGGTGGCTTGAATGTAAGGCTCACATTTAATTGTGCTATGTATCAGTATAATTTTCTAAAACCTAGATTTCTGTTTTCAAGTGTGCTAAAAAGAAATGGAAGCAGTAAAAGATTATATAACAATCAATAAAACAGCATAGATGTCTACTATATGGAGAGTCAAAAA
The DNA here is from genome assembly GCF_000700745.2 of Antrostomus carolinensis. Taxonomy (NCBI): domain Eukaryota; kingdom Metazoa; phylum Chordata; class Aves; order Caprimulgiformes; family Caprimulgidae; genus Antrostomus; species Antrostomus carolinensis. The sequence continues at coordinate 14,161 of NW_010336320.1, read as the reverse complement.
ATTCATTTCAGAGGCCTCGAGCAGATATCCTATAAAGGTTTTCAACAACAAATAAATATTTCTGGCTTTCTAATTTCTGTCAAGCTGGATACTGTACCACTCCATGAAGTCTATGCAGCTGCATTAATTGACTATATGCTGGTGAAGAATTTTGTCACTAAGTAAATGTCAAATAATGTTGACTAAATACTAATTATTCCAATAAGCTTGGGTTGGGGTCCCTGGCAAAAGTGTTTCTGTAACTGTGACTTGTTTGGAAAACACAAGCATTCAAAGATCGAGGGGTGAGCGTGTGTTCAGATTTGATATATCTAGTTATAGTACGTACTTTTAAGTGTTCTAACTTTGAACAGTGTTATTTTAATATTAGAGTCTACTTTCAGATTTATTTATACTAACTTGGTGATTTCCCAACAGTATCCATAAACAAAAAAAAATCCCTTTGTAAAGTGATGTTGATATGAAATTTAATTAAAAAATCCAACTCAATCCTCAAATATGTAAATATCTCTCTGTGTATACACACATCTGTGTGTGTGTGTGTGTGTGTGTGTGTGTGTGTACTTGTCTGCATATACATGAAATGACTGCAGTTTCTGAGTAACAATAGACTACCTAGTTTGGGAGAGGGAAGATTTCAGCCTATTCTTTCTACTAGATTATAGTGGGTGTGAGGAACGGGCAGTGAGATGGACTGGGAAATGGGTGAAGGACAGAGCTCAGGGAGCTGTGGTCAGTGGGCAGTCTAGCTGGAGGCCTGTGGTTAGTGGTGTTCCCTGAGGGTCAGTATGTGGTCCAGCCTTATTCAATATATTCATCAATGACCTCAATGAAGGGACAGTGCGCCCTCAGCAAGTTTGCTGATGGTACAAAACTGGGAGCAGTGACTGACACACCAGAAGTCTGTGCTGCCATCCAGCAAGACCTAGACAATCTAGAAAGTTGGGCAGGGAAAAATCTAATGAAATTCAGAAAGAACAAGTGTAAAGTACTGCATCTGGGGAAGAACAGCCCCATGTATCAGTACAGGTTAGGGGCTGACCTGTTGGAGATCAGCTCTGGGGAAAAGGACCTGGGACTCCTCGTGGAAAACAGGCTGACCATGAGCCAACAATGTGCCCTTACCACCAAGAAGGCAAATGGCATCCTGGGGTGCATTAAGAAGAGTGTGGCCAGCAGATTGAGGGAGGGTCTCCTCCCCTTCTAATCTGCCTTGATGAGGTCATATCTGGAGTATTCCTCAGTTCAAGAAGAACAAGAAACTGCTGGACAGAGTCAAGAGCAGGGCCTTTAAGATGATTAGGGGACTGGAGCATCTCTCTCAAGAGGACAGGCTGAGAGAACTGAGTCTATTTAGCCTGGAGAAGACTGAGAAGGGATCTCATCCATACTTATAAATATCTAAAGGGTGGGTGTCAGTAGGATGGAACCAGACTCTGCTCAGTGGTGTCCAGTGTCAGGACAAGTGGCAACGGGCACAAACTGGAAAAAACAGGAGGTTCAACTTGAACTTCAGAAAATACTTCTTTACTGTGAGACTAACAGAACACTGAAACAGGCTGCCCAGAGAGGCTGTCGAATCTCCTTCTCTGGAGAGATTTATAAACCCACCTGGATGTATTCCTGTGTGATCTACTCAAGGTGATCCTGCTGTGGCTGGGGGGTTGGACTAAATGATCTCCAGAGGTCCCTTCCAACCAATCATTCTGTGATTCTGTGTAATGGGTGGGCTGATAGGAAAAAAGAAAGTGTGTGGTTGAGCCAGATGGATAGGTCTCAGTCAGGAAGTACAAGAAAAGATAGGTCTGGCAGATTTTTGAGGTAGTCTAGCAGCAGGTGTGTTTTGTTATAGCTGCAGTAATTCACAGCACACTTATGAACTTCTGTCTAATTGGGGCTGGTATTTTTTTTGCCACTTAGTAAATGAATGAGTCTCTTCATGGTCTTGAGATGTGTCTGGTTGAAACCCTAAGGAACTCTTAGAAAACTGGTACCCCAGTGAGTGGCTCTGTAGTGGTCTCAGACCCTCATGGGAACTGCAGAGCAGATTTCACTGTTTCTAAGCTATTCCAAAGCACAGGGATAACTACGAACAAGATCATATAGTAAGCTGAAGGACTGTAGCAGACAAGGGTTAAAAATTCCCCCTAAAAAGGGAGAGAAAAGTTTGAGAGAGACCACCACATAGCAAAGAGAGTCATTTTCTATCCAGATGTAGAGCATATGAAGAAAACATGTGCCTCTATTTCTTTCTTCTCTTCATTCTTAAAGACAATTCTTCCTTTTGAGCATTAAATCACTTATATTTCTTTGGATTGCAGTGGATAATGAGCACATATTTTGACAAAACCTGTCGACAGATGTACAGATTGAGTATTTTACCCTAATATTCTAGATTTTAGAGGGAATGCTTGACTTAATTTTATTGCACAGTGATATTTTAACATATGCTCATCTTAAAGAATTCTGAACATAGCAAATACAATGAGAATATAAATTACAGAATCACAGAATCACAGAATATTAGGGATTGGAAGGGACCTCAAAAGATCATCCAGTCCAATCCCCCTGCTGGAGCAGGAACCTAAATGAGATCACACAGGAAAGTGTCCAGGCGAGTCTTGAATGTCTCCAGAGAAGGAGACTCCACAACCTCCCTGGGCAACCTGTCCCAGGGCTCTGTCACCCTCACTGTAAAGAAATTTCTTCTCAAGTTTAAGCGGAACCTCCTGTGTTCCAGCTCACACCCATTGCCCCTTGTCCTGTCACTGGGCATCACTGAGAAGAGCCTGGCTCCTTCCTCCTGACATTCGCCCTTTACATATTTATAAACATTGATTAGGTCACCCCTCAGTCTCCTCTTCTCCAAGCTAAAGACACCCAGCTCCCTCAGCCTTTCCTCATAAGGGAGATGCTCCACTCCATAATCATCTTGGTGGCTCTGTGCTGGACTGTCTCAAGCAGTTCCCTGTCTTTCTTGAACTGTGGGGAAACTACAGGAAACCACTGCTGAAGCCCGGGATTAGTGGGATAGAAGAAAATATCTCCTAGAGATGGTGAACAAAAGTACTATGTCAAACACAGAACATCAGAGAACTTGAAACGTCTGTAAAAGACAAACAGATATATATATATTTTTTTTTTTTTTTACTTATGGTATTGTTTAAACTGTCCAGTCAAATGCCAAGGTGCTCAGTGTACTTATACAAAAAAGGCTCTGGAGTTATGTTCTTACTTTAAAAAAAAAGTAGAGGGAAAGGAGAAGAAAAATTACAGTGATTTATTAAATTCAGCAGAAAAATAAATCTATCAGCTGTGAATATACATTGGGAAGAATTAACATTTACATCACACTGTTTCTTAGAAAAAGACATGTCTAAGCTACATCATTTAATTAATATTTAGGCCTAATCTGTATAAAGAATAATTGGCTTATTTAAAAGCTGCTTAGATTAATGTTATTATGGTGACAATAGAGCAGTTCTAAATACATCCCATTTAAAAAAAAAAGTGTTACAGTGCATGGGGATGCTGGTATGAAGGATAGTGGGTGGAGTTTTATTTAGGATGTAGCAAATGGATATTTGGATCGCAGAGCTATTGTGCTTGGTATGATATGGCAATTATCAGGATGGTAAATAGGTAAAAGGTACCCTTTTAGGTACTCTGATGATGAGGTAGGACATGCACATCTCAATGCCTTTGGGCTAGGAGGAGAGAGATTCTAAAATTTCTCTTATGTGGCAGCTGAAGAAAAGACAGTTTGGGGCCAATCTGTCTTAGTTTAGCTTCAGCATAGAGGTCCCAAGCAGTGAAAGTTTAGAAGGACGGAGATTTGTGAGAATCTGGCAAGTGGTAAGGAGAAAGGGAGGTTGTACACTAATCCAGGAGCTGATGGATTAGTACTCAAAACTCAGCCATGGTTTTCTTTCATTACGCAGTACTTGTGTGTGCAAAAAACACAAGGCAGATCACCACTATTCCTTTCCAACCTATCTGAAAAAAACTAAGAATTATATTTTAAAATAATATTTGTAATTTCTTACTGATTACTTTTTTTGTTTGTTTTTAATTTAGTTGCAAGTCATATTTCTGAGCTCTTCCCAAAATCATAGTGGCAAAAAACCTGTATTCCCTCAGTAGCTTCGGAGGAATAAGCAATCAATTTGGTATTTTCGGACATTAAAAAAAAACATGTAGTATTTCAAGAATTGTAATAAAACTGCAGTGGTGGTGTTGCAGTTTATAAGGTCATCTCCTCCTGTGAGGAAGAAGACAACATCCTCTGTGAAGCAGCTCTCCGTGTGCCAGAAGAACCTGTGTGATTTGGTTTTGTGTGTTGTCAGCAAGCTTTAGTGTCTAGAAAAATTGTTAGTTTCTCTCTGTGTGGATACACTAGTCAACAATCTAGCCTTTCTCCTCAACAGGACGAATTTACAGCTTCTCAGCTCTCAATGGGGCAGCTATTTCTGCAAAACCTTTAAGGGTTTAATGAACTTCAACATCTGTGTTAGATGTGATTGAAACTGGCGACCAGGAAACTGGTGCCATTGAAAATGGCAAAATTAATGGGAACATTCATAGACAAAGGATGATTTAATAAATCTTGTTTACACATGAAAACAAATCAAAAACAGAGAGAACCTGAGTGACCTATGTAAAAATGAGGTATTTCATTACGCTGCTAGGTCTTCTCTGGGAGCTGAAGGACTGTCCCAATCCGATGTCGGGATCATTTAAATATCCCAATCTGGTGTCGGGGAAGGTTTCGATATGATCCCAAGAGTGAGATTAAGACACAAACGAGGTCACATGCCGTACTGCCAGAACATCTTTCATTACAAAAAGAAGAGTAATAAAGAGGATAACAACAGGACAGGATGGAACGAAAGATGGGAAATCAAGCAAGGAGTCGGGATACGGCTGCAAGAATAGTCACCACCACGGGTCCAGCGGCGAGGCGACGGTGAGGGGTGGGCGAGGAAGTCTCAGTTGCTTGTGATGCGGCATGGCGTGGTGCGGTGTGGTCAGGCAGTCGTCCTCTCTGTGTCTCTCCTGTCTCTCTCTGCACCCTCTGTCCTCTGCCCCCTTGCCCATGCCGGTCCTCCTTAAATACCCCTTCGAGGGCTGTAGTTTCCATAGCGATGGCACGTCTCCTCATGACCCCAGCACTTGGGCAGGGACATGTCCGGGCAGAACACCCTGGCGGACAGGGCACCTTCACACAGCGGGGTTTCCAGAACCCGGTGGTCTTGTGACCGTCCTTGCAAACAATCTTTGAGACAAGTCCATAGTGCAGTTCCTCACATCACCCCGTGGCTCAAAGATACCTGGTGGTCTTGTGACCGTCCTTGCAAACAATCTTTGAGACAAGTCCATAGTGTAGTTCCTCACAAGGACGAAAGCTTTTTGTGAGTAGGACTAATCCCGGAGACCTAGAAGGACCTTTTATGTTTTCCACACATTTGTATCTCTTTCTCTGAGAAAATTCAATGCAATCTGTCCTTAAGTCAGGTAAAATTCATTAGTAACATAAGTCCACTTAAGTCTACAGGGAAAAAAAACACAGCCTTTGTAGGCAAGGTGAACCAGTTTCTGCTGTGGTTTGCTTTGCCCACTGAAAACAGCAGCAATGAACCCAATCTCCGTTGCCTTCGCTAATGCTTCTCTGGAAGCGTCAGTCATGCACAAATGTCTCAGCAGCACTGCTGGGCATGGGAAATTGTATCTCCAAATGATTTGTCATCAGCCACTGTTTGTTCCTGAAGGACGCTTCATTCCCCTCCTCTGCTGGTGCTGGCAAATCTAACATTAGGAGGTGATGTGCAGAGTGGCATGACACTGCTCTGCAGTTCCCAGGGACACAGCCCCTCTCTAGCCACCTCACAGCCACCTCACAGGTTTTCCCCCCATCCTGGCCACCGCTGAGGGGTCTGCTCACTGCACTGAGTGTGCCTGACACTTTGCTCTTCCACCTGCAGCCTGTGCTAAGAGGAGACTTAACAGGCAGGTGGGACACTCAGCAGTAGCACTGGTCTTGTTGCTCCGATCCAGCAGGCTTGCTAATAGGATGGCCATATTTTTCATAGATCCTGCTGCCTTATTAATATCAGATGCTGGGCCCTAGTTTCAATTTTTTTACCTGTGTTTAATACATCAGTCAGGACAATGCAATCCCATAGGAAGAAAGGGTGTTTGTATTCCAGTTGATCAGCTATCTCTATTATGAATTGTGCTAACAAGCAGACACTTACTTCATCTCATGGGTGCAACAGCACGGATGCTTGCAGTACTGCCACGAGTTTAAAGTAAAGAATTGCACTGATTTTTCTTTCTGTCTTCCTCTTACAGTGATGTGAATGCTTTTCAACTGGTTTTCTTACTGGGCAAAGTCAGGTACCTTAAGTTGAGCAGACATCTTCTCACTGGGACTGAATAAAATCAGGATTTCTTTGTCTCTGTGTGTGTGCTGCTCTCTTGCCAGAATTTACCTTGGCTCACACAGTTGCTTTTTGTTCACATTTTCAGTCATTCAGAAAAATACTCTGGCTCTTTGTGAAAACTAACGGTGCAGAAGAAATAAAAAAGAAGCAGGAAAAGAAAGTAAATAAAAATCTGCCTATTCCAGAGTATGCTTCAGACATGACTGAGTTATATCTTTCTACTTTCACATGTTACCAAGCATGGGAATACTGTGCAACATGCTGGCAGAGGATGCTGAAGTTAATCTTTTGTTCTCTAGAAATAGAAAGCAGCACTCAATATGCCATCAGCTAACAGTTTCAGCTGTAAATTGCAATGAATATTTTCCTCTGTGTGTGACTTTTTAGATATTTGTGAGTTTTACATGCATGCACATGGATACAGTTACATAGTCAAGTATGTTCTCATGTATGCACACACAAAATCCACCAGCAAGTCAATATGACGCTATTATTAAGAGTTATTTCCAGTTCCTATCCCATACAGTATACCATGAATTAGCAAAATACTCTCTGTATGTGAAGTATTAGGGAGGAAGAGTTAATTTTTTTCTTCTGATAGACAAAAATGCACTTGAATTTCACTATGTACCATTACAGGACACCAGAATTACAATCAATAATGGAAACAACATGTTAAGTGTTTCCTTAAACATAAGGAATTGCATGGTATCTATAGAAAATATTTGTTCTGATTTAAGAAGACCCTTAATAGAAGGAAGAAATAAATCCTTAGGGGAGAAATCAGTCTGAGTGCGTAGTCTGATGTGGTCTATCTTTTTGATTCAAAAAGCTGTGGCTGACTGTGGAAAGGGAGAATTGGAAACTGAATAGCTTTGAACTGGTGGAAAGATGTGCAATACTTAATCCACGCTGCAGCTGGCTGCTGACAGGTTCTTGGTAACAAAAAATGTAATTCCCTAGCTATCATTTCCTTCTCAAGATAACATAGTACAATCACTGACAATCTCTGTACCTGTGTTTTCACTTGTAAGAAGGGAATAATAATTACTTATTTGGTTATAGGGTTTGATGAGGGACAGTTGAGCTAAAAAAGACAGATGCTTAAGAACTCAAAGTCTAAAATGCCTTTGTATTTGCAAAACAAAGCCAGAAACCCCTCTATTCTCTAAAATTAACATGCAAACAAATTTTCTGCATTTTGAAAAGATCTATGTAGTTTCTCTCTGTTTAGCTAAATCTAAAATGTCTGACAACATTCCAAGGGCTTGAAAACCAAACATACATGTCTCCGATCTTCATGAGAAATGGAAGGTCTAAATTGTGAAATGAAAATGAACACAGCACAGTGCTTTGCTTGTTACCACACCACTACCTTTAATACATACATGAGCCAAAAAAACCTGGAACAATAAATATAGTAAGAAGAACCCTTTAAGTCCTCCCTGCAAACTTTATCTCCTTTCTTTTCATTTAATTGCAATGACTCAAAAAACTGTCAGTGAATATGGAGCTTGCTAGCCTGGGGACGACAAAACTTTAACCCAACCAGTAAGCTGGTGCTTTTTGTCTGATTTGTCTCTAATGTTAAAACAAAATTTTCTACAGAGCAAACGAAAAAGCAGGAGGACAGAGATTATAGTTGGTGGGCAGAAAGGTAAGGAAAGAGTCTGACCGTGACTGAAAGCCTCTCCATGCATTCCTCCACCAGCTTGGTTGCAGCTAGGGCTGTCCTTAGCCACTTCAGGAGTATGGCTCTTCTAGCATGTGCCTTATTAAATGAGCTCAGTGCTGAAGACATGAAATGCAGTTACAGACAGTGTGATATTTGCAATTAAAGCAAGAGCTACAGAAATATTTTAGGCTGGAAGGCGGGATATATTGAGCCAATGTTTTATTTCTCTATGTGCTGCAGAAAGTTTCCAGACAGAAAGCAGATAGGTCACACAGTCACCATCATGGAGTGAGTAAAATCTGAACTTTATTCAGTTGAAAGAACAAGATCAAATGTTTTTAAAACAGGTCTATGTTTCAACAGCTGATCTGTCAAGAACTGCTGGTCTGCTGTGTTTCAGTTGCAGTTTTTCCCTGATTAACCTGAGTATAGTTACCTGCCTGAGCCTCTGATAGCTAATTGTGTGAAAAAATAGCACATAAAATATGGACATCATGCACTTCTTATACATTTCTGAGAGAAGTGTATAACCCTTTTTCAGAGTCTGGGTACTACACAATCATATTTTCTTGTGGAGATCTTTCCAATGACCCAAGCAGAGATATCCCCACTTTACATTGGTGTAATTAACCAGCGAAACTGCTTACCAGATATATGCTTTATTGTATTGATGACTACTTCCCCCTTGTAATGGGGGGAAGGACAGGCAGGCAGTTTGGAGGGAGGCTGAGCTTTTCATCCTTTTGGAAAGACCAACAGTTTAGTGATAATTATAATTTTATTCAGTATGGGGTTGCTGTGGAGCAATGCAGATGCTAAATTGTTATTTGTGTCTGGTGATTAGCCAAGATAAAATTGCAAAAAAAAAAAAAATCTTTTGTTATTTTGTTATATATCTAATTAGATGCTAAAACTACAACAGCATTTTTATGAAAGAATGTATTTAAGATGCATTTTTGGAATTGCAGGAGTAACAACATTTGTTCTGTGTGGTAAACAGAAGCCTTTTGGCAGTGGGATGCTTTAGTTTTGAAAACTGCCAAAAATTATTTGCTTAAGTACAGAACTGCAACTACTCACTGTGCCTGTGAGTCATATGGAAGCAGGACCAGTGTAAACATGGTGCTGTAGTAAAAAGGTAGGTGTGCAGGAAACATGCGTTATTATGCTGGCAAGCTAAACTACAGGCAGTACTCTGTCATTAAAAGGGAAGAAAGGGGGGTGAGGAGGAAGAGTTGAAGTCAAGCCTGGATATTCTAATGTAATTTGGAAAGGACTGCAGAGTAGTCTAAATGATAATGTTTTTTGACAGTTTGATATGTATTTATAGCTGTTGCCAGCCCTGCCTGAATATTATATAGGATTATCTGGGATTTTCTGGGTTTATCACCACAGGCATGCAGGATTAACAGCCTGATGAAGTCAAAAAGAATTACTCAGCCAATCCAATCCCTATACTTACATAGCGCCCTTCACACAAGGTCCCAGAGCGCAGCACGAGAAATACAATAACTGTGAGAAAGAACGGTGAAATAAAAATCTGCCATCTAGGCTTAAAATCCACCGCGGAGCTGGACTACAGGCTACTTCCTAATGAAAGCTTCCAAAGAGTTAGTGCCCAGCAAAGCAGAGAGAGGGCACTGCTCATCAGGCTCCTCATTGGAAGCATTAAAGACATTTAGGACTCTTTTATTGCTCAGCAGTTTCACAGTGGGAGTGTACAGGATGATACAAATTCCTAGAGGTGGCTAGAAGCTAGGTGAAGGGAGTTTCAAGTAAAAATGAGTACCAGACACATAGGATTTCCCTGTCATGCAGAACCACTGGTCTGTCTTACTGGTAGCTTTTATCTAGTGTTGTCCAATCCCTGTTATTTTTTCATATGAAGTGTTCCTAAAAAATTTATCTTCAAACTGTGCTGTAGCATCTATTGTGCAGACACATGGTGTTCTCCTGATTTTATATGTCACAGGAAACTTGGTTCTGCTGTGTTAAAAGATTTGCTAACCCTTCAAATGCACCTAATTTCTTCTAATATAAAAAAGCATCCAAACGGCAATGAAGCAAATAGATATGAGCCAAAGTACCGATTTAAAGTCTTATCACTCACAACAGGGCAGAGGTGGAGACCCTGCCCACATTTCCCAGCATAGGCCTGGTAGAAGAGTCTTGTATCCTACACTAACCAGCTATCAGAGTGTTTGTTGTCTAAGACAAAGCTTCTGAAGTGGTTGGCCATAATTGTAAGGCTTAGGGGGAAGGGTCAAGGGCTGCTTATGTCACAGTTAAAGCTGAGGTTTAACTGAAAACCTGCAGCTTCTTTCTGCTGTTACTGGCACTTTAGCTCATTGTCTTGAAATCGATTGGGGTCCACCTGCACAGGCTTCAGCTATACAGAGAACAACATAAAGCTCCAGGCTGCCTGAGGTGAAGAGGAACAGGCTTCAAGAAACAGTATTAAACGGTGCATGGTTTGAGGGGATGTCTTGGAGGTGATCCAAAGGGGTAAGGGTACCCATAAAACTGGATTAAAGCATGTACTTGGCTTAATGATTGGAGCTTTTCTAGTCACAAGGAACAGGAGCTGCTGGTAGGTATGCAAAGTCTGAACTGTTTGCCCAGGGGTTTCCAGGATGAAGGTCAGGTGTATTAACAAGGCAATCTCAGCTCTGTAATCAGAATGTGTGTTTTACAAGAGAGATGTGGGGACTACAGCTTCTTTACTGAAAAATCACGTTAGGACACTTAATGTTAATCAGTGTCACTCATGCCATACTAGTCTGTCTTCAGCTTTCGAAATTTTATCTAGACAGTTCAGTATCTTTTTAAAGTCAGTAGTACAGAATAAAACAAAATGAGACAGTAGCTTTATACAATGTATGTGTAATGGGCTGAAATATAGACGTCATAGTAGATTCAAGGCTTAAGAAAGGCTATTAATGGTGGCATTATTGCTGACACAATAAAGCAATTTATTTGCTGTTCAGTAATTACTGTGATGACTGCATTTGGAGGAGAAGGCTGGATGGCCAATTGTTCCTGTAAAACAAATCAATTTTTGTTTAACATGCTGGTTTTGACATATGCTTTAAAAGGATAATATATTAAATATTTTCCTTAAGAGATAATTTTTACTCACTTTCAATATCCTTTTAGTTCTGTTTTAATGACTGTAATAATGAAACAGCATCATATACATGTTCATTTACAAGAAAAAATTCAGAAGCAGGATTTCCCCAGGCTGACAGGTACTGACGTTCTGGGGGTGCAGCACAGTTGTGCTGACTCACGGAGGTGTGAAAAGTTCATCTGTCCAGTACACCTGGGTAACTAATTTGGGTTGTTCTCTTTCCGCCTGCTCTACAAGCTATGCTGAGAGGAGTTTACAACCCCTTGTGTTGGTCTACAGAAGGAGAGTATCTCAGGATCTGTATTTGTTTGCCTCCCTGTAGGTACTAGGGCAGATCATGTAAAGAATTTTAACTCTAGTTATATGTCTATGGAGCAAAATGAAAGCTTATTAATGGCATGGGTTCAATACCTCTGATCTACTTTGAAAGGGTAAAAATAGCTACGAAATTGGGGGGTAGAGAAATTTCCTGCAAAATGAAATAGTAGAGAAAAAAAAACACTTTAGTGTGATCAAAATATTTCATTTAAGTAATATTGAAACATTGTCTTCTGATTCTTTCCAACTTCATAAGGTCACATGAAACAAAAAAGTTCAAACCAATCTGTTCAATCATATTTAGTCTTCTCCATTTTTCTTGCAAAAGAGAAAGTGGTTACAACTGAATTATTTCAGCAAGAGGCTTTGCTTTTGACAGGTTGCCATTTTTGATAGAAAATATTAGTTGGATACTGACTAGGTTGTCAGCTGTCCCACAGGCGGAAACTGGCTTGTATTTCAGCTCAGGACTGTTTTTATAAAGTTTTTCGTACTTAAAGAAATTTCAGGAAAAATTTTCTCCAGTAACAATCCTTCTTCTGCCTCCTTGTCACACTTGTAGTGCACACAGCCCAAGGAAGGACTAAGCAATATCCATCCACTGTCTTTCAGGAAGGCATTTGTTGAATTTGTTCCCATATTTACGCTAGAGTGAGCAAGGACAAGTAGATGGCTTTTGTGCTTTGAGCAGGATGGTCTGGGGCTGAGCTGCTTCTTAGTGCCTGTGTGGAAATGCCAGCTTCTGAGAAAACCTGTCTCTTACTGATGAGCTTTAACATTGTGGTCCTTGTTGCTGATGTATGTGTGAGCTATTCCATCCACAATGTAGTTTTGTGCATGTACTCTACAGCAAAAATGATTGGATAGCCTTCATTTTTAATCTGAGTATGTGTACACAAACATACACTGAGATACATGAACACAAAAAACCCACATGTCCACATGCATACACATGCACACAGTTCTCCAGTGCCTCATGAAAGAGAAAAAAGTATTATCCTCATTTTTATGAGACCAGCAATAGGGTTACCAGGCTAATAAATGAAGCATGAATTATTCATCAGTTCTGCATGTCATATGAGTCTTTTAAATTACAGCCAAAGAAATCATAAAACTGTGAGCTTCTACCATTCTTACAAAACCAATTTAATTGCAAGGACACAGTAAAAGTTTCTCCCCCTTTTTTAACTATTTGCTATTTTAATGAAACTAGGGGTAGCAGCTTAGGTAAATTTCCATAATATACAGCTAATGAGATACAAGATACATTAATAATTTACAGGCCTGAAGTATGCTGGACCCTTGTGAAAGGACCTTTTGCAAAGAATATAATCACACAAAAGTAATCTCATATTTCCTGCACACTTTATTTAACAGAAGCATTGCCTGTATTTAGGAATTTTGTTTATTAGGGGATGAATTTTGTATATTAGCATAATAATTTTGTGAATATTCTGGAGTGTACTAAGACAAGCCAAGGATATACTTTATTAATACTTCTAGGAATTTTATTTCATTCAAAGCAAACAAAGGGAGATAGAAGAATCATATTTAGAGGTATAAGGTTGTTTTAGAAAGAAAGCATTTGGAAGTATCTGATGTCACCTTGTGACTTATACACTTCAGCCTTCTCTGTCAGGATATGTAATTTGCTTAATTTTATTGAAAGTGTTTATACATAAAAGGCTGTATAAACAGTTCTTATACAACTGTGTAAAGAACTGTTTAAATGGTTGTTTATTTCAATGTATATAGTAAATTGTTAATGATCTTTCTACCCTTCTCTCCACTCAGCGAGAAGATATAAGGGCAAGGCTAAACTGGAAAAGAAAATTAATGAGGCAAATCTCAAATGAGGTAACCAGGTCTTTCATAACAGTGTAAAAGAATTACATTTGTTTACACGGACAGAGTCTAAGAACTTGTGATGAGGGAAAAACATAATTAACAAAAAACAATGGTATAAATAAATGCTCTGTTCCGTCTCTTTCCTCCTTCTGTACGCTCATATTAAGATTTATATTTATCCTATCACCTTTTCTGCTTTATCAGAGACATTAAAATAGTGTTCACAACTAAACATAGCAAAGGGAAGTATTCAAAAACATACAGAGCATAAAAAATTACCTTCCATTAATTACTCTTAGTGGTTAAGTCTTAGATTTGGGCAGAAAACGTTATGTTTTCAAAGCTGTGCCTAAAACCAGCCTTTGAACAGACTTCAGAGTTACTGTTGGTGTCTGGGCTCTTCCAGGGGTGAATTCTTGGTACATCTCAGTACTGCTAGCCAAATCCATTTATTCTGGGAACCCCAGATCAGTGGCAAAAGTATACTCCTTTAGAAAACTCAGCTTTTTAAATGGGTTTATTGCTGTCTTTGTTAGGCTTTCTTCCTTTTAATTTTAAGCTTTTGGAGCACAAGATGGCCAACATGGCTTCACCAAGGGGAAGTCGTGCTTGACCAACTTTCTAGACTTTTATGAAGACACAACCAGGTGGTTAGATGATGGTAGAGCAGTGGATGTGGTCTACCTGGACTTCAGTAAAGCATTCGACACGGTCTCCTACAGCATCCTTGCTGCCAAATTGAGGAAG
>NW_010336319.1:384-916 GCF_000700745.2 Antrostomus carolinensis | reverse complement strand
TTGGAAATTAGGATTAATAATCCCCAAATATATCAATTTTTTTCCATTTTTTCTAGAATAATATCATTTTTTTTGTCAATTTTGATGGAAAAGGAGATTATTCTACCCAAAATAATTCCTGGAAAGAGAATAGAGATGGAAATTAGGATTAATAATCCCCCAAAATCCACACATAAATCAATTTTTTTCCTTTTTTTCTATTTAAAATAAATTATTTTGGGTAGAATAGTCTCCTTTTTTAGTCTCCTGGTCAATTTTCCATCCTGGAGAGAGAAAAGAGAGGGAAATTAGGATTATTAATTGGAAATTAGTATTAATAATTGGAAATTAGGATTATTAATCTCCCAAAAATACATAATTTTTTTTCCATTTTTTCTAGAATACTCTCATTTTTTTTGTCAATTTTGATGGAAAAGGAGATTATTCTACCCAAAATAATTCCTGGAAAGAGAATAGAGATGGAAATTAGGATTATTAATGGGAAATTAGGATTATTAATTGGAAATTAGGATTAATAATCCCCCAAAATCCA
>NW_010336319.1:0-288 GCF_000700745.2 Antrostomus carolinensis | reverse complement strand
CAATTTTCCACCCTGGAAAGAGAAAAGAGATGAAAATTAGGATTATTAATTGGGAATTAGGATTATTAATTGGAAATTAGGATTATTAATCCCCAAAATCCACAAATTGATCCATTTTTTTCCCCTTTTTTATTTAAAATAAATCCCACAGGATTATTTTGGGTAGAATAATCTCCTTTTTGATCAATTTTCCATCCTGGAAGAGAAGAAAAATGAAAATTAGGATTATTAATCCCCAAAATCCCAAATAGATCATATTTTTCCCCTTTTTTCTACCCAAAATAAATC
>NW_010336318.1:0-23816 GCF_000700745.2 Antrostomus carolinensis | reverse complement strand
GGCCGTGCTCATCCACTCCACTGGTGTCCGCAGGGAGAAGCCGCTGGGAGCTGTGACAGCAGCTGGTGGCCCTACGACAAAAGTGAAGATCGCTGTGAAGAAGCTGCGTGAAGCCGTTTCCCCCCGCCCGGCAGCTGATGTGGCTTTGGCTGGAGACGGAGCATCCCGCGTTCCTCCAGCCCGGTCAGCAAACGAGGCTCCCTGCGATGGGGTCACCCCCGGTACCCCTGGTACCCCCGGCAGCGCGGCTCCAGGTGCGTGATTTACCGTGGGCGGGTGTTCAGCTTAGGTTTGCCGTCACATCACTGTGTTTTTAGTCCTGTACTAGTTTTATAACCGAGGGAATAATTTTTGTTTGCTGGCACTGGACGTGTCAGCATTTTTTCAGCACTTTTTCAGCATTTTTTCAGCACTTTTTCAAAAGCTGTGTTTGTTTCTTTCTTTGTTTGGGGTTTTTTTGTTTATTTTTCCTCGTTTGTTTGTCCTCAGACTTTGTTTTTGTTTTTTTGCACGTGAAAGGCAGGTTGTGCAGGGTAAGGTGGTGGTCAGTCAGAGCCTCCTCCCTTAACAGAACTCCATTCTTCACTCCAGGTTCCTAACCCAATTAAATTAGGCAGTTATCTTCATCAGAAAAATCATGACTGTAATAATGACATTTTGCAAATAGACTGGGCAGGAAGGTTTTAGGCAGTGTCAGAGGATGAAACAGAAGAAGAAAGTTAACAGGAAGAGCTAAAGAAGACAGTTAACAAGATTGATGCCTTTCCAGTCTGTCCCAGTTTTTAATGCCATTTGTAGCTCATCTTTTTAGACACATCTCTTCAATTTTACACCCAAAGTGTCATCAGCAGGCAGATCTGTGCCTAGCAGAATATTGCTCCTGCCAACAGACAGCTCTGAGTGTTCCCAATATTTGCACCTCCTTTGTGTTTTCATGGAATTTTGTGAATTATTTTGTGGTTCTCTACTAGAAGAGAGATCAAAAGTATTTTAAACACTTCTTTTTTAAAGATGATTTTTTTCTGGAGAGCTTGAGCTAGTAGATGTTTGAGCTCTAGCTGTACAAGCTTACCTTCTTAAAGGAGTGTTTATTGGATGCTTGAAAGGTAAAAAGTATTAAATACAGGCAGTAGGCATTCTGAGAAAGTCATTTAGCTCTGCTGGTTTTTTTATTTGCAGAGTTTTTGCAGGTTTTCTGGACAATATGAGTTTAATTGCTGATCAGTTAAAAAATTATTCAAAAAACTTTTAGGAAAAGCCAGGTTTTCCTGCTAACTACCATAACTTTAAATTTTACTTGTCAAAATTATTTTTCTTCCCTTGTAGTCTCGGAAAAGCAAACAAACAAACCTTACTCCTCCTAAACCCCACTTGCTCTACACAAACAACATATGCAGGTCAACTGCCTGTACCAACAGAGCTCACATTGATGAGTAAACAAAATGAAACAAAGAAATTGCATCATTTTCTGGAACTTCTTAAAAAAACCTCTTTGTAGTAGTATTAAGTAAATAATTTTGTCTGTCTTTACTAGAATTAGACTGTAGGGATGTACCATATACTCTTCAGATTCAAAACTGACACAATCTGTGCTGCTTCTCAAGTCAAACAGAATATTCCATTTTTTTCTGTAATACGTATATCAGTTACAGTCTTTGGAGTTTGGGGAGGGGATTTTAGTCTTTTTGGGGTCAAGGTTCAAGCAGCTTCAAAAATGTTATTTTTATAGTGTTAGGAAGACAGACAAGTCTCTGACACAACTAAAATATGTACTGTCCTCAGTGTCCTTCTTCTTTAAGGTGCCTTATTGTATAGTTATAATTGTCTCTCTAGACAAGTAGCTTTCAATATCCCTGTGGTCTTTAAGACTTGAATTTGAGCTAGAGATTGTTGATTTTTTTTAATACTCTGTTTTCCAGTGACTTTTTCAAATGTTGTAAAACAAGTTTATAATCTAGGCTGACATAATTCATTAACATTTGTAAGCTTTGGCGTGGTGTCTCTGGTCATTTTTGTTGTAAAAGTCATTGCATTTCGATAATCAAAGCTACAGGCAGAGGAAAGGTTGAGATTTGGGTTAGTCAAGGTACAGTGAAAATGCATAGAAAATTGTTATGACCACAATAAAACTGCTTTTATTTTAGGAGCCTGGAGTGATAAAGGACATCCAGAACATCTGCTTTCAGTAGAAAATTCTACAGAGCCCATGTTTTTGTCACAAATGGTAAGAAAAGTTACTGTTGCTTCTTGCAATCCCAGACTAAGAGAACAGTGTTTTTCTCAAGAAGTTGTAGCTTCTGGAAAAGCAGAGCAAATCTTTGGCTCAGCTCCTGCACGATAACTGTGCAGCTGCTTTCCTCTTCTCCTTAATGTGATATTGATGCTGAAGTTGGCTTTGTTTACCTGTTGCATAGGGCCTACAAGAAAGCTGGGGAAGGACTTTTCATAAAGGCACTTAATGACAAAACAAGGGGAAATGGGTTTAAGCTGAAAGAGGGGAGGTTTAGTTTAGATATTAGGAAGAAGTTCTTCACTGTGAGGGTGGTCAGACACTGGAACAGGTTGCCCAGAGAAGCTGTGGCTGCTCCTCCCTGGAAGTGTTGAAGGCCAGGTTGGATGAGGCTTTGAGCAACCTGGTCTAGTGGAAGGTGTCCCTGCTGATGGCAGGGGGGTTGGAACTGGATGATCTTTAAGGTCCCTTCCAACCCAAACCATTCTGTGATTCTATAAATACCAAGGTATGGTTTTAAATTTTAGTGTAATTCTTCCTTTGGAAAGGTGGTTACATACAGCATAATATTTGTTAGAAAAACTGGAAATTTTTTGTAGTTTTTTTTCTCTTTGTGTCATAGATAATGAAATGGACATCAATTTGTATGGAATGTTTTAATACTTACAACTAAAATGTTTCTCTTTGTGTCATAGATAATGAAATGGACATAAATTTGTATTTCCTTGTGATTTGTTTGTTGTATCCTACATACAGTGGAGACTGGTCTCTAGAGCATCTGTGCTGTAATTAGCATGCATGAGGATAAAATTAACCCGTGCTGTGAAACGATTGCACCAAAGGCTCTGCATGGCTCAAAGCAGACCTAGGGAGCTGAACAAAAGTCTCAAATAAGGTTAAATAAGAGATTTTTACATTCCTAACTTGGGTTCTGTGATTCCCCACAGACTTTGATTATTCATGGATTGCACTTAAAGAAAATTCATCTCTGTCCCTTCAGTTCTTCAGTGTTAGGTGTGCTTAATTCTGTGTGTGTGGCCAATCCTGAATTGTTTGAGATGAGTAACTTGTATAAATTTAAACATGTGTAGTTTCACTACTACTTCTTTGTCCATAAGTGAGGAGAATACACTTAATCAGCACTTAGAATACTTACTTTTACTTTGAATTGTGTTTCTATTTTTTTTTTGTCCCTAAAATGTCATGAGAGTTCTTGACTGCAAAGTCCAGATGATTCTGTGGTAGAAGTCTTAACATGTTTTGTTCCAGGACCTTGTGTTAGTGTGTGGAGGTGCTTCCATTTGTGTATTCAGCAATTCCATCTGCTTCTAAAGTGTTGGCTACTGATACCAGAGGCTTTGACATACACTTTTCTGCTCCTCTTGTTCTGAAGGATTATCCTAGAGAAGCTGCAGTACCAGAAGATCCTTCACTGCTACTGGAAGACAGCAGAAGTCCCGAAGGTAAGACACACTGATGTACTGCTACAGCCCTTGTTTTTGTAACAAAACTGATTAATTAGAGGAAAAGGGAGTTTTAATTTTGTCTTAGATATTTTTCTTTGGCATAGAAATTTTTCAGGGAAAGTATTAAAAAGTTTCTTTGATAAAAAGAGGATAATTGTGATTTATGTTCTTCAGTTTTGCAAATTTTACTTCAATCTTGCTGGCATTACACTAGCTTTGTAGGTCTTGTGATTAACTGAGAGGGATTTCTGCCACTGCACCAGAAATTTTAGATTCCTTTTGCTAATTGAACTCTTCATGCCTCTGAAGAGAATATTTGGGAATGGGTAGAATTTGGATGCATTTGCCTGTTGGGAGTAATGTGGTTTGTTCAGGCAACAGATTCTTCACAGCAAAATTGTACATGTTGTTGAAATAACGCTTTGTGTCTACCTCTAAAATAGATGTTTTGTGTCAGTCAACCCAACAAAGTTTTTTTTATGTCCTTCCCCACAGATTATGTTTTTATTTCTCAATATGCTACTGGTCAGAAAGAGGCTTTGAGAGCAGTGTTAAAACAAAAGTAAGTATATGTTGTTGTTAGTGTCTCAGCTGTTCTGTTTCTGTGCATGTTACACTACTATACTGCTACTTCAGTTTCTGCCAAAATGTGTAGCTGGTAAGGAAAAAGTGTTCTTCAGTGTTCTCTGTTAGTGTTCTTTTTCTGTCTACGAAGATGTTTTCAAGTTATTTCATCATTCAGAGCTCACTGGTGAATCTTGTTTATTTTACATATTTTTGGTAATGCCTTTAGACTGTTTGAATTAATGATTTAATGATACAAGAGTCAGGTAAGATCTGCTCTGATAGATGGTTTATTTCATGCCAAAACCATGTAATATTTTTAAAGACAGATAAGGACACGTAGTGTTTATCCATGGGCTGGAAATCTTGAAGATCAGAAATTTAGTTGGACTTTGCTACTAGTACATTGAACTTTGCAAAATATAGCTTGTAAACAAATTCTTTGTTGTGGTTGCAGTCATCACAGGAAAATGCCTTTTATATTAGAATCTGTAACATAATCCTGAGAAATTTTTCATGTCATGATAAAAGATGAGAATAAAATTGTTTCTTAAGTGTCAAGAGCTTCAAGGAGAAATGCTTATATAAATAGTGGTATTAATGCTACATGTGGGAAATCATTTGCTTGGAGGGGATATGGGGAAAACAATGCTATTTACAGGGACTTGTTTATTTTTGTAGAACTCAAAATACTCCTGTACTTAAGGAGGTGAAGGTACAGCTCTTAGGAAATGCCTCCACAGAAAAAAAGGAAAGTGTTTGTCCTGACAGCAGGTCAGCACACAGGGAAGCTGATTCTGCAACAACCATTGCAGCAGCAACTGCTGCTGCAATTGCTACTACAGCTCCACTTCTCAAAGTGAGTAAGTAGCTTGTGGTAATCATAGAGTGTTGTGAGTTGGAAGGGACCCACCAGGATCATGGAGTCCAGCTCTTGCATAGGACAATCCCAAGATTCAGACCATGTGTCTGAGGGCCTTGGCCAAATGCTGCTGGAATATTGTCAGGTTTGGTGCCATGAGCACCTCCCTGGGGAGCCTGTTCCAGTGCTCCACCACCCTCTGCCTGAAGAACCTTTTCCTCATGGCCAACCTCACCCTCCCCTGGCACATCTTGTGCCATTCCCTCTGCTCCTGGTGTTGGTGGCCAGAGAGAAGAGATCAGCTCCTGCCCCTCCTCTTCCCCTTGGGAGGAAGTTCTAGACCACGATGAGATCTCCTCTCAGTCTCCTCTTCTCCAGGCTGAGCAAACCAAGCGACTTCAGCCTCTCCTCACGTGGCTTCCCCTCTAAACCCATCACCAATTTGATGTCCCTCCTCTGGATACTCTCTAGTAGCTTCAGATCCTTTTTATCCTGTGGTGCCCAGACTGCCCCCAGTGCTGGAGGTGAGGCCGCCCCAGTGCAGAGCAGAGCGGGACCATCCCCTCCCTTGCCCGGCTCGCAGTGCGGTGCTGGATGCCCCCAGGACAGGTTTGACCTCTTGGCTACCAGGACACACTGTTGGCTCATGTTCAACTTGCCATCGACCAGAACCCCCAGGTCCCTCTCTGCAGGGCTGCTTTCCAGCCTCTCCTTCCCCACTCTGTGTGTGTGTCCAGGGTTGCTGTGTCCCAGGTGCAAAATATTGGTAATATTAGTTCTTTGTCTCCTTAAAACAGGAGATGTTCTAAGCAAGCCTGAAATTGTTTGTAGTAGAGCCAGAGAGACCAAACGTGTCTGCTTACCGTTTTCTGTGCGTTAGTCATCTCAGACTTACTGACCAGTATACCAGAGAGAACTAACTTGGAGTTGGCTAAATGGGCAAATGGGCAGAGACCATTTGTTTTATCTTTTAGAAGTATTGCCAAACCTCCAAGCCTTAGGGCTAACTAGTACTTTATTTGCATCTTTTGGGAAGCAAATAATTCCATGATGATGGGAAGGATGTTTTGTTCTCTTAATGCTTGCACCTCTTTTGCAATAAGGTTTTTTTTCCCTTCCCTTCCCTCCCCCCCTTTTTTTTTTGTGCCTCTCTTGCAGGTTCAAAATGATTTGGAAGCAAAAGTGAACTCAGTTTCAGCATTACTTCATAAACTACAGGAGACAGACAGACAACTGCAGCGTGTGGCCGAACAGCAAACAACTGTGAAGACTCAACACGAGAAGCCCCACTGTCATGAAAGAGTCAGTGAGCTTGAAAAACAAATGAATGCTTTCATGGTGCAACGGATTCAGCATTTAGAAAAGTTGCAGGAGCAACAAATGAATATTCAGGTATCTAAGTAACAATGCAGAAGCTTTAGCTTAGTAATTTCTTCTCTATCTCAGTGTTAATGTTATAATAATTTGGATTATATCTTAGTATTAGAAAGAAAGGAAGATCCAGTGGCAGCACATGAGCTTAGAGCTTTCTGGGAAAAGTTTTATTTCTGATTCTGTCCCAGATATCCGCTCCCCTCCCAGCCATAATTTTTTGTGTCTGTGGAAAATAGATGCAAAAAATTGTGAAATGTTCTTGTTGCCACTGAGAAATTGTTTAGACCTTTGTTAATTGAATAAACTTTCATTTAATAAGTACCCAGTCAGACTAAACGTCTAAGAAGAGTTCTATAAATTGTTTCTTTGGAGAGTCTTCCATGCTTTTTTGAAAGGTAGAATAATGTCCAAGCACGTCTGTGTTCTGAGGTTGTTGTAAATTACTTTTCTCTCAAGTAACATGGCAAAATCCAATTAATATGATTACATGACAGGTATTCATGTTTAGAGTTTTTCTTGGGAAACTAACTCATCTATCAGAAATACTTTGTAATTTTGTCTCTTAGTCTCATCTCATTAGCTCTGCAGTCAACACGGGGGGCCTGCAGCAAATTCATGTACCTTCCTCCAGTCTCATGATGAAACAATCTGAGAAGCCAGAACGATTCCTTACTAACCAAGTGTCTTCATCTCAGAGGGATTTATTTCCTACTAATGGTCCACCTGCCCAAGGTGAAGAGAAATTCTTAATATCTTACTTTCAGTGTTAGTTTTTCATTAGTTTTGTTTCCATTAATATTGGATTGTAAAAATCACATCATTAACGAGTATTTAACATTTCTTCTGTGTAACTGATTTTATTGCCTAATATGTTCTGTAACATATACCACTTATTCTGAAAATGTTCCAGTTTAAATTAAAGTGAGAAATTGGTGTTTACTAACTGCTTAGTCTGGACCAAGAGAGACCTAAACTTAACCTAAAATAACTAACTCATATTATTTTTTTTTTGATCCCTTTATAATAGCACTTGTAAGTGTGAAACTTCCTTCCTGTTTACTTTTCTAACTAGTTCTGTAATGTTCTGAATTTTTGTGGAAAATTCATAATGTTGGTATGTTGTTTTTTTTTTTTTTTCTAGATTTGTTTTCCTATGAAGAAATTTGTTAAAATTTAAATAATGTGTTGTTTTTTCCCTGAAGCATATTCAAGCCAATTTCAAAGTTGTGGCACTCATACACAAAAATCTCCTCCAAAGACACCAGTTCCTCGGAGATATGCTCCAGAACCTGTGTCAAAAAATGTGAAAATCTCAAAGAAAGAAAATCCTGTAACAGAAAAGGAAAATATTCCCAAATCTACAAGTGAAGGTAACATGAGTATGACACTCCTGCCCTCCACTGGTGTGGATAGTATGGCCTGGGGATTACTTTGTGTAATTACTTTGTCCTCTTCTGTTCTGAACTGTTGGGTTGCTGGCACTTTAAATACATATATTCAGAATATTTGGAAGTATGTTTGAGAAGGATTAAATTTGTGGTTAAGTCACTTACTCTTAACTAACTAAAGACTCAATGACAGTAGAGATCTAACCGATAGCACCTGAACATGATTGCTCACTGAAATGTTTTCTTAGATGAAAAATTGAATGACCTTTCATTGTCAAGTTTAAGGAAGATTATATAGAATAATGAAAAACTTGGAATCTGCTCAATAACTTAGTCAATATCATTGGTTGAATTGATTGGTTTTTTTCCCCCCACAAAAACATACCTTCTTAGCATCTCTAGGCCATTGTAATGAAAATAGCATGTGTAATGCAAAGGAAGTAATTTTCCATTTCTCCTTTTGATCAGTTTAGTGACATGAAACTCAATTTGAAGATTTCATCAAAAAATAAAGCATCTTTTTTAGCTGGTTGTGTTTAGAATTATTTGAGGATCTAAGATCGCAGAAGAGCATTTAAAAGATCCAGCCATTGGACAAAATGCCTGTTTGTGTCTTCATCAGATTCTTCTCTGATTGCTGCTTCTGCCTCTTTTTTACAAAGCTGTCCCATATTCCTATTGTTCCCTGGGTCTGGGAATAAATGAAATGAGACAAAGGAAGAACAACTCCGTGACATAATGGAGAGAACATTTCTCTGTGACTCAGTTAATTGCCATCACAGTTTCATTCATCTGTTTTCTGACTTTGCTAACATAAAGCAGTCATAGTAAGATAGATCAGTGTGAATGATTTTGTGCTACTTGTCTTAGCTGAAGTAAATCTATATTTTAAAATCTAAAAGTTATTTTTACTATCCTTGGTGAGTATTATATAATAGTGAGATGTCTGGAAAGGAAAAGGAAGTGTTAAATATATTGAACAAATTTAACTTTATTTTTTCCCTTAGGTGAAGGGAGACTTCTTGAGCATATTCTGAATTCTCAAGAAATGCCACTGAGGCAAATGGAGTCTTCTAAGAGGGCAGCATTAAACAGTAATAAAATGAGCTGGCATTCTGAGAGAGACAGGTAAATAGACCTAACAGTCCAAAATTGAGGAAGATCTTTTGTTTGTTTTAGTAAAACTGAGAAAGGTATGTTAGATATTGATGGTGTAATAGAGTCATTGTCATGGTCCTTGAGTCTGACAAAGCTGTGCTTGAAATAAAGCCCTGGAGCACTGGTACTTCTGTGCTACTTTTGCATTTCTGTCTTCCTAAAGGTCGATGAAAGGTTATTGCTAAGGCTGGTTCATATCACATTTCTCAGAGGTCAGCAGGTGTCACTTGGAGTGCTTTTCCAACTTCTGAGTGTGTTTCTTCTATTGCAGCAGCTTGTGGAGTAGTGAAAGGAAGTCAACTATGTAGGCATTGTGTTAAAGTGGAACTGCCCTTGACAGTGAGACTCCAAGCTGCCTGCTTATGGGAACACTTTGTTGGGAAGAAGCAACACCAGCCTAACAATTTCTAAGTTCTAGAGTGGGTGAGGAAATGTTCTTAGCCATCCAGTCTGAAACATTTTCTGCAGGCAATAATTTGATGTCATAATTTCACTAAGATAATGAGAAACAGCTACATAGATGCTGTCTTATTTATGACAGTATAGACAAAAATATTAATTACTTTAAATGGAAAGGTCTCCAGAGTTTAAATATTGCTCTGTTAGATCAGAATTTTAGATGTAAAATTCTCTACTCCGCTCTTGTAAGGCCCCACCTGGAGTACTGCACCCAGTTCTGGAGCCCCCATCACAAGAGAGACCTGGAGCAGCTGGAACAAGTCCAGAGGAGGCCACCAGGATGGTCTGAGGGCTGGAGCATCTCTGCTGTGAGGACAGGCTGAGAGAGTTGGGGCTGTTCAGCCTGGAAAAGAGAAGGCTCCAGGGAGATCTTCCAGTACCTGAAGGGGGCCTACAAGAAAGCTGGGGAAGGACTTTTCACAAGGGCAGTTAATGACAAAACAGGGGGAAATGGGTTTAAGCTGAAAGAGGGGAGGTTTAGTTTAGATATTAGGAAGAAGTTCTTCACTGTGAGGGTGGTCAGACACTGGAACAGGTTGCCCAAGGAAGTTGTGGATGTCCCCTCCCTGGAAGTGTTGAAGGCCAGGCTGGATGAGGCTTTGAGCAACCTGGTCTAGTGGAAGGTGTCCCTGCTGCTGGCAGGGGGGTTGGAACTGGATGATCTTTAAGGTCCCTTCCAACCCAAACCATTCTGTGATTCTATGTAGTTTCACTGTTCAAAATGCAAGGATACAGCTCAAGGTGTTAAATGGTAAGCAAAGAAAACTCAATAACCTGTCTTTAACCTCAGGTGAACAAGCAAATTCCATTTTAGATAAAGGTTTGGTATTGTTGCACTTTAAATTCATGCTCAAAGGTGGCTCCTTTCTTGGACCACATGAAGAGCCATGAGACTTTTAATCGAGGGTGTTTCTCCTATCAGGCACACTGCTATGCGTACAGACTCATTCCCTGCTTTTGAAACCTCCTTCCAAAATTGCAGTTCAATTGAGAAAACAGTGAAAAAAGCAGATGATTTACTTCAAGACCTCGGCCAGTTGAGGAGAGAAATGCATGACATGCTAAAGGTAATGTCCATGTTGTCAGAATGACCAAGAGTTTGAATAAGGGGAATAAAAAATGTGGAGAAAAACTTAAGAGGTCTGGTATCAGTAAAAGTGTTGCCCTTGCTTCTGCCTCTGTAAAAAGACTGACAATTGTTTACAATTACTTGAAATATTGCAGCTTTTATATGTGGAAGGGCTTTGAACCTGAGTGATGTCTCGATGAGTATGCAGTGGACTAGACTGTAGAGGCTCTTACTGCCATTCTACTAAACATAAAATAGGCTAGAAAAATGGGGTTTTTATTTGTTTGTTTTAAGGTTTCAGATATTTTCAGTGCCTGTTCTCTGCTGGCTGTCTTCCTGTGATACTAGGCCTACAGAGCTGGTGTAACAGTCCTGTTTGGGAAAGAACAATGTTCTATGCAGTCACCTTCAGGGGTGACTTAAGCTATTTTCTTTCTCATTTTGCCATTTCTTTTTGTAATTAGTGCTGTTTCTAAAGAATTGCCTGATATACATCATTGTATTGTTTCTCTTGCTAACGATTTCGTACCTTTGGTACTAAAATGGTTCTGTTCTGGCAACATGTAACTTGTCTCTGGCTTTTGACAATTGAGACTTTTATCTGTTTATATCCTGGTTCCATGTGGAAATAAGGTATAATTGATCATTTAGCATTTAGCTTGTGCTGTGGTCCTCTCTGTTCTTATAAATGTAAGTGCTGGGAAAGAAGAAACACTGAATATCTGCAGGTTTGTGAATTGACTTCAACCAAAAGCTTTGGTTGTGTTGGCTTGTTTCTGTGGTTGAAGGTTTCAGCTTGCTTATTTACCTAAAAATATTTTGCATTACATGCCAGTTATTTGGTGCTGTATCTTTTTAGCAAACATAGCTTAATCTGTCATGTCTTAGAGTATAGCTGATGGATTGTTTCACAGATTTTTGTAAGATATTTGTGGATTGCATGTTTAACTGTTCTTACTGGTAAGAGAACAGATGCTGTGTGCCCCGTTTATCTTGCAAATATTTACTTATTGCTATTGCTAAAAACCTAATGGAGTAACATACCTTAGTATAGGCAACAGAACAGGGTGAGGTGGGAGAAGGAATGGCAGGTGGGAAAGACACCCTTGGCATAAATGGTTTGAAATCTCTACTTTCATATGAAAAAGGCCAATAGGAAGACAGAGATGATGATATTAGGAAGATATTAGGAAGAAGTTCTTCACTGTGAGGGTGGTCAGACACTGGAACAGGTTGCCCAAGGAGATTGTGGATGCCCCCTCCCTGGAGGTGTTGAAGGCCAGGCTGGATGAGGCTTTGAGCAACCTGGTCTAGTGGAAGGTGTCCCTGCTGATGGCAGGGGGGTTGGAACTGGATGAGCTTTAAGGTCCCTTCCAATCCAAACCATTCTGTGATTCTATGACTTCAACAAATGTGGAGTTGAGTCAGTTAGATACTTACCTATTGACTTCTCACAACTGAGAGATTTGTAGAGTTGAGAAAATAAATGCTTGGGATAAATAGCATGTAGCTTTGTCACACAAGCAAATGAAAGGCCTGAATTAACTGAGATGGGTTGAGATGGAACAGAAGGTGGTGCTCTAATCCAGAGGAAGCGTGCAGTGAGATTTAATAGTTCACAAGGAGTTCATTGTACCCGTTTAAATTGTTCAAATATCTACTCTAGATTTTACCATGACAGATGCGTCTTTAGATAAGTTTCAACAGCTCTTCTTCTGTCTTTCTAGGAAGCAAATTCATGGAAATCAGACATGAATGATCTTATTAAGGTATAACTTGAATTTTTATGTTTTTGGTTCTTTTAAATACTGTAATACTGAGGTAACACTACAGTAATTATTCCATACCTGTATTTTTTAAAAAAAAGTTGCTATTATGTACAGATTACATTACTCAAAGTAAGATTTAACTTGTTCTTTGATTTGTCTTATTCAATCTTTGTGAACTACCTTGGGGGAATAATACAAATGTCAGTCAGAGAGCTGCTGCCTCAAATCATAGAATCATAGAATAGATTGGGTTGGAAAAGACCTCCAAGATCATCAAGTCCAACCCATGATCCAACTCCAATTACTATATCATACTTTATATTACTATAAATGGACATATTGTGGACTGCTAATATAATTACCATTGCATGATCTGGTTCTAATTGGCAAATCTACATCATTTTACGTTTGAACACGTGTCTGCATGTCTTACATTTTCTGACAGATCTCACCTGCCTTCTTGAGCTAGTATTTGCCAAAAAGTTTAATTTTAAAATGAAAACCTAGATAAAATTAGTAAATAATTTGGTATATTGTCCTTTTCTCACCAGGCAAAACCAAAATCATGGGATTAGTGTGTTGATTTGTGTTTTGCTATATCCATTGTGCTTTGACAGTATGCCTGTTAGAACATACATTTTTGTTTAATTGATTTGATAAAAGAGTAGTAGCCTTAAAGACAAAACTGATTTGCCATCTGTGAGATGTTTTTTCTGCTCATTCAGTTGATGCTTTCAGAATGGATTCAAGTTGGGGTATTTTGTTTTGAGATTTCTTTTTCTTTACATACATTTATAACTTTTAATTTTTTTTTTTCTTGCTTTCTGGAAAATGAAATACTCAGGTGTGAGAATGAATGTGAGAACTATAGTTGTATGGCTCCTTGTTTCCTGTGTACTTGTGTCCCTTCTTTTTGTATTTAGCAGCTAATATATGCTTGATTTTTATTTCTATAAAAGGGAATTGCAAAGTAAAAGGCTAATAGTTGCTTCATTGTTTCTTAGGAAAAGTAAAAATCAACAGAAGGGGGAGAAGATCATGATGCTCTTGTTATATAACAATAATATTTTGTTGTTAAGAAATATTTTAACAATATTTTATTATTGTCAAAACTTAAGTATATTGCTCAATGTTTCTTGGGACAGATTGATGCCAAATGAGTGCATGTATTTACAGGACTTTGGTTTTTATTATGCATTTAATTATACTAAAATTCTGTTACATGGAGAGAGTTGCATGTGATACCTGCTTCATGTATCTAATTGACATCTTTTCACATGCTTATTTGCTTCATTATCATTGTTTCTCATACATTTCATCATTTAGCATTTGAGATCTTTTGGATGAATTTAGATTTGCTTGATTTTTAAATGTATTTGCAATGTAGTGAATGTTCTTGAGTAACTGAAGTTGATAATGGTACACATGGATGTTATTTCATATGCTGGGCCTTGATTTGATAATAGATTAATAAGAATTTTGATCAGTATGTAGAAAATTTAATTTCCAATCTCTAATTAAAAGCTAGTGGTTCTGTTTCCATTGTAGTCAAAAAACGCTCCTGTTGCATCTGATCTTCAAGTACATCATCAGCCCAGTAAGCCATCCATCCTTCAAAATGTTAAAGTGCCAAAATCTATACTGAGGGATGCTGAAAGGATTTTGAGAGGAGTTCAGAACAATAAAAAAGTTCTTGAAGAAAATTTGGAAGCTGTTATTCGTGCAAAAGATGGGGATGTCATGTATACTTTTATTAACGCCTTGGCTACAAACAGGTTAGACCCCGTTACTCAATGCTTTGTGTGACTACTCACTGTATGTGCTCACCTTTTATCACCTCACTCTCATTTTTTGTAATTCCATGCATGGAAGAACTAGTGCAGTTCACTGAAAAAAAGTATTTATTGTCTCTTCTTAGCAATCATTAGATAATTTTCTTGATTTTCAAGTATTTTTTGACCCTCCTGATGTGAATTGAATTTTCTGATAAGTACTTGTTACTTCTTGGTAAATCTGAATTCTGAGACTTATCACTTGGACAAACTGCTTTGTTGTCATGACAAGGAGGCATTTAGCATTTTGTAGACAAACTTGAGTTACTAGTAAAATTAAAGAGTAATTTCATAATCCAGAACAGAAAAGGCTTCATAAGCCTGTAAATGTTACTGAATTAATCATCCTACGGCAGATCTTTGGCTTTTGAACTTTTACTTCATTACTTGTGTTAAATACTCCTGCTTGAACCATAATGAAAGTTTTCCTGTTAAAACACACCTTAATCTCAGAAGATAACTATTCTCTTCATGTAAAGACTTTTTTCAGGAATGATACCTGCTATCATTATCTTTTAGAGGAAGTAGTAATTTTTGTCATCTGCTTTTGTCTTTTGAGTTGGAATATTTTTGTTGCCTTGTTTTTTTTCAGTTTTTGATCAAAATAGGAACTGACACTTACTTGTAGATGTTTGTAACAGTGTTAGTACATACCATTGCAGGGGGCTGGGGTTTTCAGGTGGCAGTGTGTAAGAACAGATCCAGGTCTGGGAAACTCAGACAGTGTCTGCTTAGTGCCTTTTGGAGACTGTGGAGGTACATAATCTTACTGTCTCCGGATTCTTAGTTTCTCTTTTTATAGTGTTTATAGGTCACTACTTTCCCAGGAACAAATCTGTGCAATTTAAGAAGCACTGACCTAAAATAGTTCTTTCTTCTGTTTCAGAGATGTATTGGAAGAGATTCGTATCAGAAAGACTGTGGATGACTGGATTAAGGCAATCAGTGTAGAAATCCAGGTATGGCTGGGAAAAAAAGAGTACAGGTTTTTACATTATATTTTTCCACCTTACATTGTTCTCTTATGTCAAGAGGTAAACATGATTCACTCACAACTTGGAAACAGGAGAAAACTGCTAATTATTACTAGCATGTAGTATGCTATAATAAAATATTTACCTCTATTTTAAAACTTTCTTTGCTTAATGAAAATCACTGGTCACATTTGCTGGTTAACATGAAAAACAGGCCATTTCTCAAAACTTCAAAGTTATCCAGAGACCCTTCTGAGAGCCTTGAAGATAAAATCTCCTTTTTATTATGTTTATGTTTTATCTTTAGGCTGAAATGTCAAGAAATGATTCGGAACAAGTGAAATATGATCAAAAGGTTCCATGGATCAGGAGAGCCCAAAACATCAAGGCTATGAAGACCGGTAAAGAAATTAAAGCAAAAACTCAAAAAATCCAAGGATGCTCAGCAAAGAAGCCTTTATCTGCACCTAAGCCATTGCAGAAGCAAGCAGAAGATAACACAAGCAAAGAGAAGTTTGGAACTTACTTTTCCTCTGAAAGTTTGCAGAGGAAAGAAAAAAGGGCAGATGTGAGTTCCCAAGGAGTTGGTTTCTTTTTTGGTAATGATTTCTATGCTGTAGATTGCTGTATTCATGTGGAAATTGGTTTCTATGTGTAACTGTAGTAATTTTAAATGAAAGTAACAGCCCTGTCCTGTGGATTTGTGTCGTCAGTTGTCCTTGTTTTCCTGTGCTGTGGAACCTTAAGCTAAGTGGGTATAACAATGTAGAATTCATTGTTGTGTTATGAATTTGTCTTACCCAGTACCTGCTATTTTATTTAGCTGTTGGTAAGCTTCTTGGACGTATTCTGTATGCATAAGTTTTCATATGTGTGCTTGCAATATTTACTGTTTGTTGCAGAACTTCTTACTTTTTTTCCTCTAGACTTTTGCAACACTATTGATGCGTTCAGATTTTCCAACATGAAGAATTGTAAATGACTTTTCTTGTGTGTGTGTGTGTGTGTGTGTGTATGTCAGGGACCTGGGAGTGGAAGTACAGTGGTACAAAATGAAGACTATCTGTGCCAAGTTTATGGGAAACCAATTTACCAGGGCCATCGTAGCACGCTTAAAAAAGCACCATATCTGAGATTCAACTCTCCCTCTCCCAAATCTAAACTGCAAAGACCCAAGGTGATAGAGTGTGTTAGAGGTAAGTAGTTCTTTGATGTGAACAAGGTGTTCCTTCCCAGTTTTGCTTCTAGAAATTCTTTGTATAAATGAAACTATTTAATCATAGATCAGCTGCTTTTCAGTTTAAAGCCTAAGCATCTGCAGTAGGGTGAAAAGATGCTCTTTTCAAAACACCAGTAGGCTTTCAGGTTTGCTTAGTGTGTATCTCACTTATTTTAGATTGTCAAATTCATACTTATTTCTAAATTTAATGAACATATTAGTGGTTTTTTTTTTTTTTTACATATTTCTTAAAGAACTGAATTGCTGGAAGTAACAACATAAGCACCTGAAAGCTTAGTGTGTTGAAAAACTAACACAGCTTTTGATAAAGGTTACTGAGATGTATTCTTCACGTCAGGTTTATCCAGTTGTGTCATTTAAATGATTGATTCATTTAGAGTTAAGAAATCTACTGAGATATGAAAAATAAGGAATCATGATATTTCTTTTTCCACCTCTTAATAAATGAATAGAAATATGAAAATTTAAATTGATGGGTGTGAAGATGACTTCTATTAACTTGAAAATATTGAAAGACATGGTAATTGGAAGCATTGGTTCAGTTCACTAAGTGCAGGTAACTCTTATTACTCAGGTCAGGATTAAATGTGAAGTATAACTTTTTGTGATAACTTGTTACAGTTATTTAATTGATTTATAGAGGTTATTAGTTGATTAATAATGAATTCCATTAATTAGTTTTGTAGGTGAAGTGTTAAGATCAGAAGATTCTGAGTTTTAAACCTATTAAAAATGTGTAAAAATAATAATTAAAAAGTGGAACTATATGACATCTGACATAAGATAAAGTTTATCTACACTTACCTGAATTAGTAGAAGGTAATGTTTGCTCTAGTGAAATTCATCTGTTTATTGAAAATCATATTAATGAATATGACCTTCTTGAAGGAAATAATTATAAGGTACAAAGACAAATCTTGATCAATATGGTTTATTTTCCCTGTTCTGAAATAAGTTAAATTTGTAACACACTCTAGTTTCAAATCAGTTCACGCTGTCAGTAGTGGTAATTCTTTCAAAGTACTGTCTCAAAGAGGAGTAAAAAAAAAAGGAAGAAAAAAGAAAAGTACCAGCCAACATATTTATGTGAAACAAGCAATGTGTGTGTATGTGGCACGGCTATGATATGATGTTTATTAAAGCTATGTAAAGCTGCTTGCAGTCAGGATTAAAACATAACACTGATACCCATCTTTGTGGAACTTGTATAGGAGAACAAGTGTTGTTCAAAGGCACAGTCTTTGTCCTATTTCTGTTTTAAAAACTAGTGTTTTTAAGAATAGACCAGTTCAGTGATTGCCAAGGTGCTTATGCTGGAGGTATGGAAAATGTAGGATTGTATTTGAAGTGGGTTTGCAGAAGAACTTAAGTTCCTATTTTCCTGTATTTCAATGGCCTTTTGTTCTAAATTTTCTTACAGTGGTTATGTTCTTGGAATTTGCTGGGTAACTTTTGTTGTGTTTTACAGCTGATTATCAATTTGGAATAGATTTGTCTGTTTTAACTGGATCTTTTTTATTTCCTAGTTATCTTTTCAAAACTTATTAGTTCTTAATAGAGAAAGTAAGTTTAATCTTTAATTCATCTGCCAAAAAACCTAATGTGTATTATGGGGAAATTTAGATGTCATTACTACTGTTATTTTTAATAACTAGAAATGCTTGTCATGAAGGATTAAATTTAGTCAAATAAATTTCCAAAGTGGTTGCACTTTGCTCTTTTCATTATGATTGAAGCTGTGGAGGAACTGCTCGTTCTTCCTGTTATCTGAGCAGAAAAGAGTTCAGTCAAGATACCACTTGCTTTTATCAGAAGTTGTTTTACACGTTGTAAGGAAGTGAAGAACATTGAAAGAAACCAACGAAACCTAACAGAGGTTGGAAAATCCAAGAGGAGAAAGCTGCAGTGGAGTGCAAATTAAAAAAACAAACAAACAACAAACTAAGGGCTTCTTTTTCTTCTCACTGCAGGAGAGTGAGCAGATTACATGATGAAAGATAATAATGGAGAGAAAGAGTGGGTTGAGTGTAAGAGGTAGTTAAAGAGATACTGGGCACACTCAAGTTAATAGAATGAGCATCAAAAATATGGGGAAATATTATTACCTCTATGCTTCTTGCACTTAGGCTGTTGTTACCCGTGCAGGGAGAATATACTTGGTGCCATCTTAACTGTCATGTTTTAAAAACGATGCCTGAGTTTTTATTATAACTATCAAAATAATATATTCTGTATGAAATAGATTAACCTGAGAAGGCAGTTACTTGATGAGATCATGTTTTTTAGGCCATTAAAATGTATGGTTTAAAACATATATATGTCTTTGAAGACAAGCACTGCTGTTTTGTTTTGGTTTTGACATTATGATGCCACAGTGGCAAATCCTTAAAGTAGTACAAAAATCTATTGTTAAGCTTAGAGTAGTCTTTATGTTATTTCCTGGCACTTTCTTACCAGTGTTCTGGAGCCCAGTTGTAATCCATGAAGAAAAAATGTTATTGGTGGAATGTATTTGCAATTCTCAAAACCTTCCTGGAAAATTTGGGTTATAAAATTCTAGAAGACTTTATTTTAGGAAGGTAAGAACTTAGTATATGAAAACTGCTAGTCTTGTTGCTTATATTTTTTATTTGACCTCTTTTGAACCACTTCTTTGTGAATAATGCCAGGATAGTCATTTGAAGGACCAGCATGATATATCACTCTTTTAGCCTACTGTCTGTGCTACACACTTTTAATTTACATTATTCTGTACAGATTTTTTTTTAATAAAATGTGTACTAGTAAGCACTTAGTGTAGCAATTTCAATGAAACAGTGACCTCTAAGAGTTGGATTGAGAACAGACACTTCTTTAAAAATATTTAATCAGCAGTTCTGCTTTTGCTGAGTCCTAAATGATATTTTTCTTCTATATTTATTGGGGTCTTGTCCTTTATAGAAGGTCACAACCTTTCCAGGGAGGCCAATTTCATCATTCCAGAAACAATGCCTTGTAAAGAAGCAGAACAAATGCCCACCCCCAATCTAATTATAAGAAGTAGGTTATTTGATACTAACTGTTTTCTGCCATTAACGTGTTTCATTCAGTAGTGTCAGTGAAATGTAAAGGTACAGGTTGTGTGCAGTTGCAATAAGTTGCTCCTGTGCTTTAGCTTGTTTTCTGTTGGAGGCAAATAGAAATGAAAGAGCAAAAGGTGTAGTGGATCCCTGCTGCATTCAGTCTTCCAGAACTCCTGCATGTGACAAATAGAGTTTAAAAGCTATTTGCTTGAAAACAGAGTGAACTCTGGATAGCCTTTACCCAAAGTGATTCTCTTCCAAGTCATTGAGTCATGCTACAGCAGTACAGCAACACGTGTGTTTGCAATAGTAAAGCTGCCATAAAATTTGTTTCTCCATTTCACATCAGACTGCAGTTACAGAAGGTTATGTTTTTGTCTCTATCTTGACAGTAAGTAAAATAAGACACTTTCTTGTATTTTTATCTAAGGGAAGAAAGGAAGAATACAGAATTTTTTTGCATGTCACTTACAAGCATAGCACTCCAATTAATATGTGTCCTATTTCCAAGTTTTCTGGTTTGAATGGCTTTAGACTGAAGTCACCCTTTGATGCTGGCATTACTTGTCTTTGACTCTTCTTATAAGACAGTCAGTCAAGCTGCTTAATTTTTTGTGCTTTCCTACATCTTTCCAATAAAATGGAAAAGTAATACTGTGTTTTACATGGGTCTCATGAAGACAAAATAGTTAAGTGGTTTTGAGGGCTGCTATTCTGAGAGATGCTGATATGGCAGGAAAGTATAAATAATAAAATTAGAAACAGATCCTTACCCCTCTATAGTAGGGGTGTAAATGAAAGGAAACAAAGTTGAATAATCACTTTAAAGCACCAGGTTCTTAAAAAAAAAAAAAAAAAAAAGAAAGCAATGTTTCTTGTGTTAGGCATGGTTAGTTCTTTTTTTCATGTATCTGCACCGAGATTCCCTTCCTGGCCTCGATGTACCAGGTGATAAAGGCTTAAAAATTATTGGAAGTCGTTGGCCTTGGGTTTGATTGGCTGGAAAATCCAGAGTTATTAAATGACTCTATTTTGTTAGAGCAGTCCACTGAGTTTGTTTTAAATTAGTGTTAGAATAAGGATGTTTATTTAAGACTGAAATGGCCATCTGGAGAGTCTCTTTTCAGTCGTTTTATAACTTTCTCAACCATTTTCTTTGCAAATAAACTGTAGTGACTAATGCTTAGTTTCTTCTGGAAAGTTAGGGAAAAAATGCAACTAACACTTCTATGAGTAAGAGAGCATTTCTAAAAAAAAAAAAGTTGGAATTGTTTTTTTGCATAATTTAAACTGATAAATATATGTAAAACCACCAGTTTTTTTAAAGTTAAGTTTAATTAAATGTCTAGTTGCTGCCCAGTGCAAATAAACTCTTCAGGGGGAAATGAAAAGTTGAAAGCAATTAAAATGAGGTGCTGTGTGTATACAGTACTTAATCATTCTTACTGTGAGAACCTTGTTTTTACAAGTTGGCGGTATTACAGATAGGTTGCCAATTTCTGCTTTTCCTCAAAAGTTCAAGGCCAGGGGGGACTGTTAGATCATGTGGTATGGCCTCTTCTAAATCACAAGCCACTGAACTGTATCTATTTATGTTACTGAGTCCAGTAATTTGTCTTTGACTAAGGAGCAGTTTTTCTGGCTAACTTATGCTTTGCACAAAGGCACGTGCTCGTCATTTAAAGACGTTAGAAATTCTGCCCTTAATTACTTCATCCTGTGGCTAGATACCTTGTGGTTCAAAAATAAATGGGACACTTCAGATTTAGTATCTGATTTATAGTAGGGCTTTGGCTTCAGTTTGCTGCTACTTCAGTTTCCAGGTGATTTTCCTTAAAAAAATGAAAAAGGTCTTTTAATGTCCAGTCTATTTTAATATTTACAGAATTGGAACTGAATGCAGTATTATCATATATGGAAGTCTTCTCCTGTTCCACCTCACTGCTGAGACATCTAAGGATTACATTTATCCCTTTAACCACAGCATTGTGTTGTGATTTCTCATTGCATTCCTCATCCAACATGACCTTAAAGCCTTTTTCACAGACACTTTTTTGACCTGTATTTTCGTATTGAAGAGTTATGACTTGTCATTCTTGTTTCTAGACTTATAACCCATAATTTGTGTGTACAAAAATACCACTTCTTGGGTGAATTGCCATACTTTCTTGTCTGCATTTGTTAAAAGTCACATTATCAATCTTTATTATCCCTAAATTTTATGATGGTTGACTTTTATTCTTCAGTTAATTAGGAAGCTATTAAATGTGAACAGACCTAAGAAGTGCTTGTTGCTATGTGTTAACGGGCTGTTAGTACAGGAAGAGGGATGGTTAGAAACAATAGAGGAGTAAGATGATGTTTTTTGGCTGTATTGAGGATACAGAGTTGGTTACCAATGTGATTCTTTGCAGGTTCATTTTCCTAACACCTACAAAACAGCAGCAGAAATACTTCTGTTTGATTCACAATTGTTGACTCTTTTCTGAGGGATGTTTTAGGCAGTTATCCATTTAGATTAAAGTTAATTTCTTTAATAAGAACCATTGTTTGCAACGAATATAGGTTGATTAAGACCTTGCATGACTGTAGAGTGAGAAATGCAACATTGCAATGAACTTTCTCCTCTGCTATATACTTAGGCATTGTTACATACAAATTACTTCTGGTTGGCTTTTTAACAATACATTTTCAAAATTGAACCAAAAAATCAGTGCTTCCTCAATATTGCGAGTCAAGACTTAGGGGTGTTAGTTGTGACTTTATTTTCCTGCAACAGTGAGTTGTTAAACCAGGAATTTCTGGATTTTACCTGTTCCTTTGAGTACCTGTGAATCTTGTGGCTGGAGACTTAATTGCATGTTTATCAAATTGAGGCAGTTACTCAGGTGAACAAGAGATCAGTTTGGCTGCGTTCTAAATCCTGTCTGGTTTTTGTGCCAGGCTTGCACGCTGTTCTAATGCTGTATTTCAGACCTAAATCATGTTTTCTTTCTTTCCTGCTAAATCACACATTTCATTCCAACCTACTACCATCCTTGTGTCCTCTTCTTCACATTTCTGTGCCTTTATTTGCTAGGCTCAGATGTTCAAAAATTGTAATTGTAGTTCCTTCATTGCTGTCAATACTGTGACATCTAACAGCACTTTTAGATTCCACCCTTCCTATCTCCCTCCCTTGCTCCCTCCATCCCTCAGCAAAAATTTATAACTCTTTCAGTTGAAGGGCTTAAATTAGTAGTGTGTGATATTATTCTGTTTGTACATGTATTGATGATGCCTGTTTTATCTGCTCTTGTTTCAGGTACAAAGGTAAAGTCAGCAAGAACACAGACTTCTCGCACACAGAAGATAGTGACCAGCCCTAAGAAGCACCATCCTTTATATGCACTTACTGAAGAAAATCAGTATCTCTTTAGTCCAAGCCGAGATGTACCTGTGGTCTGTGGTCCACTTGAAGGTCACCTAATTCCTATGGCTATTCCACTAGGTAGGAGCAAACAGCCTGTAGAAGGGATGTGTGGAGGTTAATTACTGCTCCTTATGGAAATACAACTTACATCTTGTTAAGGCAGTGACTTGCCCTGGCACCTAAGATTTGCAGCTGCCCTTCTCATGAGAAATCTACCTGAAGGAACAGTGTAAAATGTTCTGATTCTCTTTATTCTTCATGCTGAATGTCTGGCAGTACCCTGACAGAGCAATTACTTCTTTGGCTGTGCATACCTTCTTTGGTACACTTTACATTTCTAAGGTTCTTTTGTTCTAGCTTTAAGTTTAGTATTCATATATGAATTCTTGGCCCTTGGATCAACATTTATGATAACTTTAGCCCAAAAATTTCAGTAGGATTGTGTCAAACACACTAAATTCATTGTCATAGCTTCTGTATTTTTGAACCTTCAATAGAACCCTTATATAGGCCTTGTTTTGTAAAGGGTTAGTATTATATTGGCATTTAAATAAGATAATTGTTTTTAAAAAGGATATCTCAAACAAAAATTTGTGGGATGCTGTACTAAGTGTGATAATATTTTGAATATGGTTAAGAAAATATGAGGTGGGGGAAGCATGGTATGTAATTTTTGAATGGTAAACACAATGAAGTTATTCTCATTTTCATCAGTAGGTGTCACAGTAATCAAGAAAAGTGAATAATGTAAAAAAAATGGCAGTGTTGAGTTTACAGTTTCTGCTGGGAAAGCCTTAAAATTACCCAGTGAAGCACTATTTTTAGCTGATGTTAATAGGGGACTTTTTAATTGGTCTTTAATTGCGCAGTCTGTCTCGTGAAACACTGACAGCTAGAGTTTAATTTTAATTAATTATTAATTTACTGACTTCAGAGACTTTATATATATATATATAT